>NW_009218736.1:0-16864 GCF_000690835.1 Fulmarus glacialis
GCTTGATGGCATCAGGGTACACTGTGTCTTTTCCATCCAGTGTCACTCATTGTCCCAGTCTGGTGCACCTATTTGAGCCCTCTGTACTGTCCCATCTTCCTGCATAATCTACATATCCTTAACCATGTTAATCCCCTTTCCCCATTTTTAGCCAACTGTAGTACACAGTTATTACAGATCCTTGCTAAGGGAACACCCCTGACCCATAGATTGGCTTGAACTATCCAAGCTAATCTGCTTATTCTTATTTTCATTCAGCCTGATAGACTGAATTATCCAGCACATAGTTCCTGTAGTATGTATTTGACCTGGAGATAACCAAGAGAAGGTAACTTCAAGTATAATAAAACAGACCTAGCTCTGATGCACACAAGTGATTTTTTTTCTGCTGTTAATCAGCATTAACAAAGGACGTTTTTAAGTGGTGCAGGGAACAGTCTGCAGACAAGACTGAGTCTTACGGGAAACCAGCTTTAAGGTTTACCAAGAGGTAGGATATGTTCAGTGACACCAATGACGTTATCTGATAACAGGATAAAATCAACCTGGCATCAGACACCATAATAATTAGGACAATTCTCCACCATGCTCGTAGCAGCCAGTGTGAACTGACTCAAAAGAGAAAGCGCTCTGGCACAAAGACTGGGATTTCCAAAGCAGACCAACAGAGGAAGGAGTTCGTATCCAGCCTACATCTCCTCTGACTACCTCAACAAAAAATATCAGGCTTGATATGAGTGTTGATATTGATATTGATAGGACAGAGCATCTGAGATTCCTTTCCTATCTGTGTACATCCATTCTGCAAAGCTTGGACACTGTTTTAGTTCTTACTCAACATTAATTTTGGTAAGTTGATTCAAGGTCTAAGGATTTCTTAGGGGAGTAAACAGCCCAAATTCATTCCTTTGAGTTCCTTCACTAAAGGCCATTCTCTGTTGAGTCTTCTGTGGGGGCAGACTTCCTGAGTTTCCCTTTGTCTAGCCACAGTTTGGACCCGAGGCTGCTATGGCTACTAATCTAAGGAGGAAAATTATCACCTGTTACTGTAAGAGTAGGCTTGAAAGAAGATAATTGTGCTGTAATCCCCTGCTTTGGAAACAGATACACCCAGTGCCAACTTTGAGGAATGAGAAGCAAGGTTTATGAGGAAAGCAAGGAAGCATCCTTGTTTCATGAAAGGCTCCTTCTAACTTACACAGTTAAGTAAGCTGCAAAGTGCAGTCTTGTGAGGTATCCTCAGAAATGTATTTGTGTAGATATTGCAGATCTTAAGAAGAAAATTGGAAGTCAGGAAAAAAAAATGCCCTGCAGAGATCAGGGTCTTTGACATTTGCTTTATCCTGCTGTATTGGATTTCTCTGATCCTTATGGGTCCCTTCCAACTTGAGATATTCTATGATTCTATGATGAAAATATTCATTGGCTCAGACAGGTTCTTGGTAACCAAGTCCCTGGCTTGGCACATCAAATTCAGCTCATAGCCCTACCTCTTCCCTCCATATTACCTTTATTGGTTAATTCTAACCCATTTCTTGGTTTTCCTTAGTCATGCTAAAGTATTATTTTGTTTTAAATCAGAGCTGATATGAGGTGAGAACAATACATTGGTCTGGGAGGATCACATGAGGTTTAAAAAAAAGTGTCTTCATTCTGTCTGTACCTCAATTTCTGGCTGATACTTGGCTCCAGATTTCCTGTTTGTGTGAATCGCTCTCACTTTGGCGCTGGCCTGGAGTGAACAACTACTTTGGGAACTCTGACAGAAAGCAATGATGGAGCAGAAAGATGGACCAAAACTCACCTCTACAATTCCTGGGGACACACCTAGCTTGATTTAGATCAAGGCAAATTCCTGGACACATTAAAACCTATAGCAAATATCTCTAAGTTGAATGATCAGTTCAGATTTTCCAGAGTTGTAGCAGTAAAATTAAATTAAGAACTGGGAACAAAGTTCAGAAACTCCAAGCAAAATTACCACAATAGACCTGTCCTTCTTCACACTTGACTGGTATGTCCTAAGAACCTTGTTGCTGGCAGGTCCCAGTCATCCGTACTCCTTCATTCTCACAAGGATCTCTGAGTCAGAACAATCAGCTTCACTGATTCCACCGGAGACGTTCTGGTGCTCATTAAGCGACATCTACTCGCAGCAATGTCAAAGAAACAATATCAATGTATCTTGAGCATTAGACTTGTGGCAGTTGACACAAATGCTATGACTTTAAAGGCAACGAGTAATGCTCATTTACCGCAGCTGGAATTCTCACCCATTAAAGTCAATTAATCAGGAAGCCCTGTGTAAATCCCCATGGGGTTATGCATTCTGTTTTGAATTTGTGATTTCACTTTTCATTTGCAGGAATACTAAAAGCAGCTGTTTATACCAAGAACTGCTATTTCTAAAGAATCGAGATAATACTTTTCTGTCTATTGGTCCATTTCTGCACTGGCTTAGCTAGCTGAAAATAAGCTAGAACGTTGTCTTGACCAATTAACTTTAAACCCTTTTATATCTCAGTGTTATCCCATTGTTTCAGTATTTTTGACAATCATCATACATGGGCTGGCCTGGTAAGGCCATCTGAACCTATTACCCCAGGAAGTCCTACCTTTACTCATACAAGAAAATCCACAGCTCTGACCTTTTTTACCTCTAACAGTGCAGTACCTTGTCTTGGCCCACTCATCATTTGGACTGTTTACTGGAGCCTATGTACTTTCAGGGTTGTCTGTCCATATGAAACACCACCTGGGCTCTACCTTCACACAAGAGTGCTGGAAATTTCAGAAGAGCCAAAGGAAGAAGGGAGCCCACATTCAACTCCCAGTTGGCAGCTGTATATTTGAACACCTCTGCAGAAGGCCATGTCCAGGCTGAGCCTGGCTCACAAGGAGAAAACAAGCCAGCAATCCCTTTGGTCACAGTTTATGCCTGGTCCTGTTGCTACAAGTCTGGAAAGAAATTTTCTCACCATCCTTATGGGAGCAGGGTTGGCTGAAGGCCTAGGTCATGTTACACTGAGTCATTATGGAGACAGAAATTGTGCTGCTTCTTGCCACTACTACCACAAAGGCTGTGTTTAAGGTAGGACAGATGGATTTATGTCTTCTCTCAAAATCACATTTAGTTACAGTAAAGAGTGACCTGCAGCACACAGCTTTTTCTGGTATCAACTGCCAATGTAAAAACAGGTTTGAAGATGGTGCAGGACTTGAAAAGAAAAGGAAGTTGCAGAAAATGTTGAGTTTTGCAGGGAGATGGGCTGTAAGATTTCACTTGAGTTACTGTCTTGGCTTGTTTCATCCATAATAACTTACACTTCAGTCTTTACTAACAAGTCCAGCCTTCAGGAATCCCAGGTCCCAGAGACCAGGCTGAAGCAAGAAGGATGTACCCTTGCTGGAAGAGGATCAGGTCAAGCAACACTTAAAGTAAACTGCACATGCATAAGTCCATGGGACCTAATGGGATGCACCTAGAAGTGCTGAGGAGGCTGGCAGAGGTCATTGAGAGGCCACTCTCAATAACTGATCCATCATAGAGATCAGGAGAAGTGCCTCAGAACTGGAAGAAAGCAAATGGCACTCCTATCTTCAAGAAGGACAAGGAAGACCCAGGGAACGATAGGCCACGGAGCTTCACCTCAGTCCCTGGGAAGGTGATGGAGCAGCTAATTCTGGAAACCATTTCCAGGCACTTGAATGACAAGAAAATCATCAGACGTAGTCAGCATGGCTTCACGTAAAGGGAAGTCATGCTTGACCAAGTTGATAACCAGTTTCTGTGATGAAATGATTGGCCTGGTAGATGAAGGGAGAACAGTGGATATTATCTACCTATACTTCAGTAAGGCTTTCAACACTGTCTCCCATAAGATCCTCACAGAGAAGCTGTTGGATGGATGAACAGACAGTGAGGTGGATTGAAAATTGGCCGAATGGCCGGGTCCAGAGGGTGGCAATCAGTGGAATGAAGTCAAGTTGGATCCCAGAAACTAGCAGTCCACCCCAGGGATCAATACTGTGTCCATTTCTGTTCAACATCTTCATTAATCATCTGGATGATGGGGCAGAGTGTACACTCAGCAAGTTTACAGATGACAAACTGAGAGCAGTGGCTGATACACCAGAGGGTTGTGCTGTCACCCAGAGGGACCTCAACGGGTTGGAGAAATGGGCTGATGGGAACGTCATACAGTTCAACAAGGGGAAGTGCAAAGTCCTGCACCTGGGGAAGAACAACCCCAGGCACCAATATATGCTGGGGGCCACCCAGCTGGAAAATAGCTTTGCAGAAAAGGCCCTGGAGGGTCCTGGTAGGCACCAAGTTGAACATGAGACAGCAATGTGCCCTTGCTGCAAAGAAGACCAATGGTGTCCTGGGCTGCATGAGGAGGGGTGTTGCCAGCAGGTCAAGGGAGGTGATGCTTCCCCTTTATTCAGTGTTGGTGAGGCCACCCCTGGAGTACTGTGTCCAGTTCTGGGCTCCCCAGGACAAGGATGGAGACTCCACAACATCCCTGGGCATCCTATTCCAGTGCTTGGTCACCCACACAGTGAAAAATGTTTCCTGATGTTCAGATGGAACCTCCTGTGTTTCATTTTGCCTCTGGTGCTGTCACTGGGCACCACTGAAAAGAGCCTGGCTCTGACCTCTTTGCACCCTCTCTTCGGGTGAAAAGAATTGCACCTGAGTTGCACCAGCTAAGAAGATGGTGATGAACTCATGTTCATTCTGGATCCTTCAGTCTTTTCCTGACTTTGAAGACAGAAGGGCATCTCATGGCGTGAGCCTGGTCAGTAAGGACAATTTCCCTGGAATTTTTTGGGTGCCTAAAGCAACATTACCTTTGGGCATCTGAATTACTTCCATTTATTCCGTTATGCATTTGGGACAACGTTATGCTGCTGCTGGGGTGAGGAGAAATTTTTCTCATCAGCTCTGTGGGGTCTGGGCTGGCTGACAGCCAGTATTGTGTTATAGTATGTTATTGTCGATACAGCAGTCTGCTAGTGCCCCTGTCTCAAAGGGGTAATGCTTGAGGAAGAGAAATATTCATGCCTTGACAAAGGGCCTTTTACATACCAGTGAGTTACCCAAAAGGCTTTCTGTATCGAAGAAAACAGTTTTAAAGGAAGTATAGAGTATTACAGATGTTCAGCCAGACTCTCCTATGAATAATACAAAATCTACCCTATCAGAAGGTAACTGGGGAAGACTGGAGAGGTGGTGTCCTTTAAACATGGGATTTAAAAGTCCTTGTCCAGGTATGAGATTAGCGCTGGGAAAGAGCATCTGTGACTCACTCCCCCTCTTTCTTCTTGAATTGCTGTACTACGCATTTCAAATACTACCGTGCTTTGCTTGTAGGGAGGGTTTTCTCTCCATCCCTGGCATATAGAGAGCAGAGATGTAACCTTTAATGTGCTCTAAAGGTATTTCCATTTGCCTCACAGGTGCAGATATTCCCTGGGTTTGAGTGGCCTGCTGGCCTGGATCTTCTACAGGATGAGGTGATACAGGCTCCAGCCCACAGTAGATGTGGCTAACAATGTCATTGCAACTACAGCCTAAGGTCCTCCTATGTAACCCTGAGGAACTGGTGCCAGTAAATATAGCATATAGGCAATATCTTGCAGATTTATATCAGCATATTATGTAAGTTAATAGGGAGGGGCTAGAAACAGATTTCTTAGTTTCTAGCAGGAAAGGGCATGGACTAACAGATTTTTTTTTTTTTTTTACAGGATGCGTATTTTTAAACTCTGAAGTATTTTGGCTTCACTAATTAACGCTGAACTAATGCCCTCATTGAACCTAACCTGCTGTCCTGATGTGCCCAACGAGTCCTTTGCACTAGCTTGTACTACCTTGTTACCCACTGTCTCAGCCTGGACAGCAAATCTAAACTTGTTCTATTACAGATTTACAACATGCTATACCTCACATCCAGGACTATTTGTGTTATGCATTCCTGAGTCCATCTCTGAACTTTCTCTCTTAGAACCTTGGTCTTCTCAATGACCTTAAACTGATGTGTCCTGACTCATAAATGCTCAGGCATTGCCGCACCCTGATGGTTCCATGTGATACTTTGACTTGACTCAGAAACCCTGTGGGTAGGTCTCAAATGAAAAGCAACCATGTCCCATTCCAGTGGATTCCTGTCGGGATGGGGGATGAGGGGGATAGAGTGGGTGGGGTGTAATTATGCTTGTGTATGGAAGCGTGGGCCAGTTGATTCTGTCTATGTGTTCCTGGAGTGATTGCTTACACCAATCTAAGGCCACAGCTTCCAGCATTGAATACAAAGGTTAGATCCTGGAACAGAGGAATTGAAACAATATTGTATTACAGCAAAATGTATGAGAAGCTGTTTGAGTAATTTGTGAATTTGTGAATGATTGTGGTTAGTTTTCTCTAGTTCCAGCTTAGTTTTAAGTACTTCCACTTATCTAGGAGCTATAGTAACAAAAACTATTATTGCAGCTGCACAAATTAGACAGATTTCTAGCAGAACAAGTGATAGTGCAGGTTTCAGGAGCAGATAGTAGAATGAGTACTGGAAGGTATACCTGCAGGAATGGCTCATGTAGTGGGAAGTAGCCTGTGGAAGGTGCTCACACTACAACAACACAGTTTGCATCAAATATGCAGGACTGTTAATTGTTTCTACAGGAGAGAAAAACAATCACCTGACTTCACATTTATTTCTTCTGGAGAGGCAACAGTAAAGACTGTTAGAGTAACTTCTTAGAAACGATGAACTATATTTGTTTGTAATTTCAGTTATCATAGCTACATTAATACTTCCTCTTTCATAGGTCTGTAAATTCTATGCCAGTTTTGCCCTCTCATACAGCAACGTTTAATTCACTGTTTAGGACTGTTAAGTCCTGCAAGTAGTAGGATCCAAGATAAGCTGATCTTGTCATATATTACGTTGTTTTAGTTATGTTCTCCTTGAACATTTCTTGTTCAACTAGCTATGCCTCGTACCCTCTAATATTCAGTGCTCCTCCTAGCTTTGCTTTGTGGTGTTTCTCACTCCATTGTTGCACTGCTTTCTTTGTTCCGCTTGTTTTGTTCCAGTCAAGCTAACCATTGCTGTTAGTGTGACTCTTGGAAGAGTGTGGTGTATAGCACTAGTAGTAAACATAGCAACTGCTGTCTACGATGTGGATAAATAGGCTTTTCTATTACCCAGCTCAGAAGACTCTTAAACAGCTTCTCACACACTTTAAAGATGATTCTTACACAAAAGTCTTTGCATTTTGCTGTCCTTTTCCAGACTGTAACCTCTTCACTTCATTGATGATCGCTCTTGCTTTGATTAGCATGACCAGTTACAACTCAGGAATAAGTGCACAGTATTATGCACAGTATTATTTGCCCTTGACTTCTAAATATTGACCCCACAAACTTTCTGCTTTATGAGAAGATTTCCTTTTTAGCAGAAATATCTCTCAAACCCTAGAAAATCCATATACAACTGTGTCAGCCTGTTCCAGGATTGCTCACTGGTCTTGTTAATTTATCCACCTTCAAGCAACTGGACGGGGGGTGGCAATTCTGACCTCTAGGCCTTTCCCACCAGGCTTCAGCAAACTATTGCTTTTCTGCAGAATGTTTCACCCTTGTTCTTCACTGACACCTTCCAACCTCTGGACAGCAGCAGCAGCAGTAGATTCTTCAGGTTTGGCCCACCAATATTAATTCTCTATTCCCTCTGCATGGACAAACCAGGGTATAGCATAGGGGTGTGGAGCACAGGAAAACTTCTTTGAAAGACCTTGATCCATGGAAATATCAGCCCTTGAGAGTATAATTTGTGTCTATTTTCCTATCTCCCCAGTTTTCAAAAGTAAATTCAGAGTCCCCCCCTCACCTATCCACAGATGAAGGGGGAAATTTCTAGTACCAGCAGTAAATAATGTATATGTTACTTGATATATGTTGCAGTTGATTCTTCTAGAAACAGTGATCTAGGAAGTGTGACAGTTGCTGTTCTTGAAAGGAGAAAGGAAGTTATTAGCCCTCCTACTAAGCCCTCTGCTAGGCTTTTGGTGTGAGTTACTTCTCCATCTTATCACTGAGTACCAGAGGAATGGATAAACTCTTTTCACATGATTTGGCCACACTACTTCTACAGGAGTGATGGTTTGATATTTTAACCAGCAGTCTGGTACAAGAGCTTCTCACAAATACTCTGGTACCTGCAAATTCCTTGGGCTGTTATGCCCTTATTCACACTTTGGATTGAATTTTTCCAATTTAGACAGAGGGAACAAAGCAGTTGCAGTCAGTATGACCCTATGTCTGATTTTGAATGTTCCAGAGAAAAGTACTTGCATAGGTGTAAGCTGAGTCCTAGAATAGAAGCCTTCCTCAGATGTATTTTGGTATTTGCCACTGTGATGCTGAACCTAGTGATACTGGTGAGGGGAGAACTCTACCAGCTATCCCAAGATAATGGGAAGATGGAGCTCCGTCTGCTGCCTCTGATGCAATAGAAAACAGATGTCACAGGGGCAGGCCCCTGCTAAGTCACAGAGTTAACAGGCCATTGAACCCTGTCTGGTGCTAGATAATACTGGAAGAACAGATTTGAAGTTTATATACAGCCTGGCCTGGAAAAGAGCTGCGAGCAAATGTCTGAATTGTGCAGGGAACAATGGTATCAGAATTTCTTAATTCAGTGATATAAGTTTGTACTACCTTGTACCCTGGCTTGATGTGTTGGACCTTCATCAGAGCAGTTTAATTTAATGTTCTGCCTCCGTGTCTTCTGTGTTATCCCATTACCACTGGTCTGGCCTGATTCAGTCAAGTTAACACATTGCCCTGGTTTGGCTGCTCACGCTGACTCAGCACAGGTAGACCACATACAGCTACAATCCATTCTATTCTTCATAACCCATCATCTTAACCTGCTCAATCCACTGTTACCAGTTGATTTTGACTAAGCCACTTAAGGTAACTATTCTTTTGATTTGGTTCCTTTTTCTCCAGGACATTGATCTGTATCAATCTCTGCCTCCATTTTGATAGACTTTCCTCCAGAAATCTGGAGGTTTAAATAAATCTAAAAAATGATAATACTGCATTCAGTTCAGCCACCTTCGTCTCATTTGACGAGCATTGGTAACAGCTGGGACTTTGGATAATGCCATCAGAAGTCCAAGCTCTGGCTGAGCCTGGCTTACAGAAGAGGTGAGGAGAGGAGAGGACAACTTTGGATCCTTTTGTTTTCAGTCCAGGCCTTACCTTACTTCTGATATTTCAAGAAGAAAAATTCTCACCAGCCCCATGGGACTTGGGCTGGCTGGCAGTCCAGATTCTGTGATAGATGGTTACTAACAGAAACAGGAGCTCTGTAAACTGAGTTCAGCACAGATAAACCAAACATGACTTTAGCAATCCTACTAGTTACCACGTACCTCTCCATTGCCTTTCCTCAGAATTCAGTCTAGCACTTGAGTTCAAACTCTCTGTTAATTAATGCTATTCAATGCTAATTAATGTCAATTCAAAGCAGAGGTATCATTATTGATTGTGTCAAGTCAGGCTATTCCATACTTACTACAGTTAAAGCGCAGCCAAACCTGTAACAGCCTAGTTTTATAGAATTAAGAGGTATGGTTTTACTTAGAGCAAATGAATTCTTCTCAATAAAGCAAACACATTGAAGTTCATAGAAAGTGTGAACATGTGTTATTTGCTTGCTCGCATTGGGCCATGCTAATGTACTCCAGAAATTGAATCATAAAATCAAAGAATAATGAATTTACAAGGTGCGGGGAGGAGTGTGTGTAGGATCCTGTTCAGCCCTTAATAGGGCTAGGATTCCCAGGGAATCTTAAACATAAGAAAAAAAGTTTTACAGTGAGGGTGGTTAAACATTAGAATAGCTTGTTCAGAAAGGAGTGGAGCGGAGTCTCCTTGGGGACCCAGCTGGATATGGTCCTGAGAAACCTTCTCTAGTTGACCTGATTTAAGCAGGGAGGAGTAAACCAGATGACGAGAGGTCCCATCCGACTCTACCCATTCTGTGGTTCTGTGATAGCCTTTGAAGATATTTTCAAGGCCCTGACCACTTCTCATGAATAAAGTTATGTTCATATAATAACACATACACTTTGCTCAACTAATGCACTCGTGTGAAAACTCTGATATTTCCCGTGCAATGAAAGGGAGGGACTGGAAGAGATAATGATAGTCAAGCAACTTGAAGTGCAGAATGGAAATGCCGACTTGGAGTCAGTGTAATCCCTGTCCGAAAGTATTTATGGTTCCCTTCCCAAATCACTTGTCCATATCTCTTTTTTTCTCATATTACATCTGAAACTCCTTTCATTGGATAATGAATCTCCAGCCACTGAAGCTGCAGTTTGCAGGCGAGCTTGTGAATGATCGCCAATAGCGAGTATGGAGCCATGATCTGCAGCAGTCAGCGCTGTTGAAATAGAGTGGGGTCTTTATAGAATCAGAGGTGTCTGTTGCTTCCTTTAGGAATGCCTTGTGCTAAGTCCCAGTAGTAACTAATTTGCAGGCCAGGCCTGTTAAGGTTCACATATTTGCCCAGTGTTCTGGCCTGATCCAGAGTGGAGCAGTGGCCTGGAAAGAGCCATAGCTAGTTATCATGGATATGAGAGACATATTAGTCTCCAGAGCTGCTGCTCCAAAATAGGAGTTTCATGGGGGAAAGAGGTGATCATTGCCCTCTAACAAAGGCTATCTGCAAGCTGTAAGAGGTCAGTGACCTGGCTGTCACTCAGGCTGCAGTCAGTTCTCTTCAATATGAAAACAAAGAGCAGTGGGCAGAAGAGGGTGGAGACCGCAGACTCCAGCTGAATCCCATCTTACTTCTACTGCTTTATTCTAGACATGTGGTCTTGGTGAAAGCAACTGAGCTAATCCTTAGCTCTCCATCCTGGCATCTCAGTTCATAGGAACAATGATAACTAATAGACCGTGGTCTTCTAGCCCTCTTTTCCTTCCTGAGACCAGAGTGATTTATTTGTGCTGTATGTGGATTTAGCTATGCTGTGTACATTCATATAGTAGGTTCACTACAACAAAATTGTCTACTTTTACAGTGTTGCCATATCCTTGACACAGGATTGTCTTCCAAAAACAGCTATAGCTAGGTAGTCCTCCCAGTTCCTGAGTATTGTTCAGAACCTAGCACTGGCCCGGAACCATTCTCAATAGCTCACCTGCATGTAGTGAATTATTTTTAGGAAGTAAAAGAAAGTAATGGGTCATGACTGGCCTGTACCCTCTCCAGCTGAGGAAGTCTGCCATTCTTTAGTTGTTATGAATTGACAGTCTCTCAGCAGCGTGAGTCCTTCTTCCCTTTGAATTTAGGATGCTATTTCCAATTTTTAGGGCTACAAATAAGTGTTTATTGCTATTGAATAGTCTCCAGAAGTGATTAAAGAAAAAGGGATATGAAAGTCAGACTGGTTTTCTGAGTGCACTTTGAAACCTGGGCTGAGAAGTCTTACCCTGCTTAAGTCCAGCCCTAAGGACAATTTATCTGTATCTCTTTCTCATCTCACAGCTTGGCTATGATACTGCTAACTCTGATAAAAAAAAGAATTTTCTCCTCCACCCCTGCAAGCAACCTGTGTTGCAGTGGTTGCCATGGAGATAAGGGATTTGCCGGCTGCTCAAGTTTTATCCTCAGTACTAGATAGTACAATGAAATACAGTTCTTTCCACTGTGCGTGAGGCCACTGCTAAGCACAATAGCCTGCAGATTCAAAACTGCTTTAGCATACCTTGTCAGCAGGAAAAAAAATAGAGGTCATAATAACATTGATACGCTAACCAGGATAGAGTCCTTTGAAAATCAGCAGTCATTGTATTTACCAGAAAAGAGAGGGAATGAGCCTTATACCTGATAACATGTTCCTCGTATTAGTTGTCATGGGAATGCAGACAATCTAGAATACTGATACACAGAACTGTCTATTTGTACAGGAAGGCAGGAATTTCTAAGAGAGACTAGGGGAATGAGAACATGCTTTCTGCTTGGATCTGTGCATCCATCTCCTTGAACATTGTAACAATATTTAGGCCTTTCCACAGTACCTCCATCAGTATCTTCCATGTCCCCTAAGTCAAGAATTTCATTTCTCACTCCATGATAAACCACTTCTGCTGACCTCACCTGGTGGCACAGATTGTTCTAGCCCAGGATATTTCTATCCACCGAAGGACAGAAAACCACTCTGGGACAGGAGATAATTGTGAACTGAGCACAGCAGGAAGCAGGTTTTTCTCTTCAAAGTTATACTGCCTGGGCTCTTATGCCGGACTGAGCTTACACTTCAGCACATGCTTTGACTCCATTGTCACAGGATCACAGTGACAGAGATTTGCAAGGGTCAGGGCCTTCAATCCAGTGAAAGCTACAAAGCTTACTCCGCTGTCCTGGGCCTTGCTAGGATAGAATTAATTTTCTTCATAGGAGCTCATATGGTGCTGTGTTTTAGATTTTTGACCAAAAGAGTACTGCTAATACATTAATGTTCTAGCTTTTGCTGAACAGTGTTTGTATAGCATCAAGGCCTTCTCTGTTTCTCACTCTGCCCCCACCCCCAGTGAACAGGGGGTACACAATAGGCTGGGAGTGGACACAACTGAACGGATAACCCAAAGTAACCAAAGAGATATTCCATACGATATAAAGTCATGCTCAGACATAAAAGGGAAAAGAGAGGGGCTTAGGCGGCATTAGCCATCTTTTGCTCGGGAATTGGCTGGGCATCGGTCTACCCACAGGTGGTGGTGAGTGATTGCCTTTGCATCACTTGTTTTATTTTGTTTTCTTCCCTCTTCTTCCACTCGTCCTTCACTTATTAACTATTATCTTGTTTGTTTGTTTTATCTTGACCCCCAAGTTTTCTTGGTTTTATTCTTCCTTTCCTCGCTCCGCCCCTGCCCCCCCGTCCCAGTCCCCGTCCCCGTCCCATCCCAATGGGCGTGGCAGAGGGGAAGTGAGTGAGTGTGTGGTGCTTATCTGCCCACCACAGTTAACCCACAACACTCACCAATAAAAAAAAGACAAACTTCTAGTTAGATCTAATTGAACAGTAGTAATTTGCACCATGGGACATTGTGGTGGCAGAAATGCCAAAGGAGCAATATAGATTTACCTAGCTAGTAATGGGGGCCCAAAAATCCTGATTATGCATTCAGATTTGGTATTTTGCTCTCACAATTTATATTCAGTTTGTTAATATCCATTCATTCTGAGGCAAGAAAGTGATTAGTTGTATCAGAAAACAAGGCTTACTGAAGGTGTCCAAGGGAGATGGAATCAAAGTTTCAGCCTGTTTCCTTGAGATTTTCTGAAAATTCTACTTGAGCTGTCTTGTCTAGGTCAGTCCTGCCCACTGGTTGAAGGAAGACCATATGGGTTCACTTTGTTTACAGCTTTGATCAGCTGCTTTTGCTTCCACACAGTGTTTGTCTGCAGTCCCCAGAGGAAAGGAGCCCAGCAGACAGTCTGTGATTGCTCCTTCTGTGAAGATTAGATGGAAGACATTCCAACTGTGAGAAATGCCACTTCATACTGGAAAGCCTAGGGAGGAGGGCTGGGGATGTGAGGGGGGATGTGTGTGTGTGTGTACAGGGACATCCATTTACAGGCTGTTCAACTTAAAAGACAACACAATAAACAGAAGTAATAAATTAAACATGGACATATGCATACTATAATGAACAGCAGAGAATGGATATAGTAATGAAGCCCAAAACTAAATAGTAATAATTCAAGTGTAGCCTCAAAGACATTCAAACAATAACTTCGTAATTGATAAGAAGGAAACAAGATTATCACAGGACTAGAATGGGTCTCACTGGTAAATGACAACTTAGTATGGGATGTTTAAAAGTGCCTGTTCTGGCAGTAAATTTTTAGTTGAACTAACTGGGAGGTAGGAATCTTGAATGTGAAAAGACCCAGCGTCTGGGGTAGATACCGGAGGGACTTGAAGTCTCAACTAGAGATCAAGAGATATCCACGAATAGAAGTATATGTGTAAGTTAAGTGAATTAGGGTATATGTATAATCCAATATTTTTCCAACATATTTTAAGCTTGATTAGCAGGAAGAAGATCAGGCTTTCTCTGTTGTTCATGTTTATATGAGTGCTGCCTGTGTTTGTGTGGGTGCCAGTAAAGGCAGTGTCCTCACTGTTTTGATCAATGTGGCAGCCATGCTTGTACTTGGTTTTCCTGTGCCAATGCTCATGTTTGCCATATGTGCTCTGTTGCTACTGACCGGACCCGTGAGCAGGGAAAAGCAGCAGCCTTCTTTCTAGCAGGATGGCATAAGAGGATTTCCCTGAGTCCTTCGATCCACCAGATAAGAATATGCTTAACAGAGAGGGTGTGTGCAGTGAGAGGAGGATCGCTGTCCACCAAAATCTCCTGCTAAGCTTCAGGAGTATGTGACTTCTGATACTAAGACTCCTCTTGTGTCAGCTTTCATAGTCTAAACAGGTTTGAATGTGACTTAAAACCACAGGGTCAGCAGGAGAAAGCAGAGACTGGATCCCTTAACCCACTGCGGTGGCATGGCCAGTCTGGTTAGATCACTGCCTTCACTGCTCATTCCTATCTAATGCACTGCTCTAGCTCTCTTCACCGAAGCCTGCTTGTTGTTCACTGCCCTCCTGTGGCTCACACAGCTTTGCCAGTGCTTTTCTCAATCACCTGAACTGTTTCATCCACAGAGCATTTCCTGCTTTTTTTTTCCTGTTAAAATCACAGTCCTGGATGTGATGGACCTCACTCAGCCTATCTATCCATTTTAGCTGTACCCCAGCCCCTATATTCCCATGAAGCCTCAGCCTAGGCAGCAGCTTCAAACCTGTCCTTTTTTTCCTGCCTCACTCTAGTCCACCCCATTATTAATTCCTCTGTTTTATTAAATTTTTGATGACGCATTGTTCTGGCCTATTTTACTCATGCTAAAACTATACCTGAAAACAGTTCGGCTTCACCTTCACACCATCATCATCCAGCCCGCACAGTGACATGGAGAGGGGTTTGGTCTAATCGACTCATACATGCTCTCTACTCACCACTGTGAGCAAATGAAATCAAATGGGCAGAGCTTGTGGTTATTTTAGTTTTCTTTTAACATCCAGCTGGAAAGCTTTATTTTTCTGCGATCCCAGATATATAACATGGATCATGAGGAGAACTGCGGAAGACTTCTTGTCCATCCACAGTACCATACTGTCCATATTGTGTCCAATCCATCTCCTATTAGGGGAGAAAATTTTATCTTTACCTCCCAGAGACAGCAGCTGGAGATACTAACTACAGGTAGAGCAGGGAGAAGAGCCCGCTACCAGAGCAGCTGCTCTGGTTTGGGGGAGTGTGTGGGGGGGAGGAGGCACAGTCAAAATTGAGTTGTATGGCTGTTCTGCAATAAAGGCCACTTCTCAACAGCAGGATGAGAAGCTCCTGCCACTGTCGCTCCTGTGGTGGGTGTCATAAGCTAAGACTGAATCTGGTGCAGATTGAATGACTGAATGTTCAAATGGCAGCAATGGGCTAAGTACTGTAGAGAGGAGATGCCATACAAGTCACCCTTTCTTACTGCTCTCTTCCAGTACAGGCATGTTTGGCTGCTGCGTGTTGCCAGTTCACCAGTACTGACCCATGAACATCACCTGTTCCACATCTGTTAACCTGTTCAATTTTGCTGCAGTATTATCGTTATTTTACATCTCTCTGTATTAACCCCCTGCTTCGGTTCTGCTACATTGCTTTGACAATCTCTCCCAACCTTCTGAAAGAAACAAGCAAGACAATTACTTTTTCCCCCATGGGCAGAGTGTTTCAGGAAAGTAGGTTAGTGTGAATGGTTCACACCAGCTACCACAAGAACCTGGTTTCAAAGGTCTCTCCCTGGTATGAGCTGAGATTTCGGTCAGAGTGCTGGAGTTTCCTTTACTATTGGCTGCTCTCATATCATCTTACCTACGGAATTAAATGCAGACCATAGAACTTAGTTCCTCCTGTTAAACACCAGAGGAGAATGACTGGCCATGATGAACTTCCTATAACAACAGATATTAAAAGCTACCAGATTTGAAGGTGGTGCAGTGTATGACCAGGAGTTCAGATGTCAAGGAGTGAAAGAGTCCTGCAGGTAGCAGAAGCTGTAAGATTAACCTAATCTCATTACCCTTATTTAGCCCATTGCCCATCCAGCTCAGTCTTGAGTTTCAGTGCTACAGAATGTTACTGTGAAGAAGGAGACCTGCCACTGCAGGATAGAGAATTTACACAAATATACATGGCCCATATAGAACCCCTGCTAGGTTCTAGAAATGAGTCAAAGGCCACTCCAAGCTTTCTCTTGGTCTGGATGTCATGACCTAAGCATGCCTGAAGGTGGGCCTGGATCTTGAAGCCAGTTGGCAGTGAGTAATGGTAAACATTGAGGTCATCTTACTCCACCATGCTGGCGTGGTCCACCCGTATTAAACTCCTTCTTGTGTTACCGAGTTAAATCTAATCTAATGTCCATCATGATGACCAGCGTCAAGCCCATGTGACATCAGCCCTGGCTCAGTGCCTGACCAATCCCATCATGCTTTCTCTCTTGCCTGGTCTATTCCACCCAAACCATCCTAGTATGCCAACCTGTTCAATCCACCTTAATTTACTAATCCTGTTGGCTCTGTCTGAGTTTATACTGTATCCCAGCCTCCATTCATGCTGGTCTGATGCTTAAGACTGATTCAGTCACACTGCAATAACGATGGAGTCTATTCTGTTCATACAGACACAGTCCATTTTCATAGAATTATAGAATCATTAAGG
>NW_009218737.1:0-5421 GCF_000690835.1 Fulmarus glacialis
GTGAGCCACCAGCTTCTCTAGAAGAATGCATTCTTTCCCTCAGCCCACTTCAGAGAATTTCCCCTGGGGACGTTCCAAATACTCATTTTTGGAAATGCTTTAAGATACAAACTACTAACATTAGGATACTTTGGCCGCTAGTTGCTGCTTGCATTATGTCTCAACCTTAGAGAAATGGTGTTATTCGTTGTTTCAAAATGCTGGTTGTCGTGATCCACACATTCCTGTGCGCGCCATTTAATAAAACATTGGCCGAGTGTTGCTAGAGATCAGAATCTGAAGTTGGATTTAACTCCCTTAAGTTATAGCTCTGTCAGGTCATTGCCACGTGAATTTTCAGAACAGCAAATCCTTCCCCTCCTCATTTAAGTATAGAAATGCATTATTTTGGTCATAGACTAAACATTTTTTGTGGGTACAATTTTACACGGATCTGTCAGAAGCTTTTACCGGACTGAAGCAGAAACCAATCTCAAAGTCATTTATTAACATTTTGAGGCTACCTGAAGGTCACATGTAATCAAGATTTGAGGCAAAAAGAGGGGGATGTTTGTTTAAAGCAAACAGGAATTTGATTAGCCTTGAAACCCTTTGAACTACCGGGGCCAGAAGCTTTCCTAGCAGGCGAAGGAGGTTCCTGCTGTCAGTCAGGGTAACAAAACCCTTCCAAAACTGGCATGCAGAAGGTGCAGGTTCATCTGGGTGTTTCCAGCTCTCATGCCAATGACTGACAAACAATTTCAAGACTTGAAGAACTTTAAAAAACAAAAAAAAGTCAGTCAAAAGATTTAGAGGCCCAGATGCTGAAGTCAGATGACTTTAGGAGGTACTTAGTTGTCATTAAAAACATCTAGTCCTCATGATTGCCCGCAATCAAACAGTCAAGTTTCAGGTAGGGGAAAAAAAAAGCTCCAGGTCTGTTGCATTTTAAATTTAATCTGCTGGGTTTGGCTGCTAGTTTTTGTGTACATGGAGTTGGCGGAATGAGGAAGGGGTGGATTCAATCAGTCAGTAGGTCTTGTTTTTCATCATGAACATTCAGGGAATTGTCATCACCAACAGTAAAGTCTAAATGCCACTGAGCTGGGATTTTCAACGTGGAAAATTAGAAGCTTCCTTTTCTCAAAGTTATGGTATATGTTCAATCCTTGCCCAGAAGACACTGATTTTTTTTTTTTTTTACCTTTCTCCTCAAAGTGCTTAAGTTTTGATTTGCCACAGAACGTAACATCAAACATCCCTTCATTCCTGACCCACATTTGCCGCAGGTCAAGTAATTATGAATGAAAATACCATTTTGTTTATATGAGTTCCATTTATGACAGAGATTAAGTTATGAAATTTGTACTCCTGGCATCTTATTAATACTGCTCTGCTGTAAAATTCCTCAGGCAACAGGCAAAATAATGACTTAAATCTGTAACAAGATAATTAGCTTACAATGCAGGCATTTTGAAGATAGGGTTAGCTCTGGATTTGAAAATACAATTTTTTAGGACCTTATCCTTTATATAAAAGGGTGCAAAACACTTAGAATTACCTTAATTTATTTCCATGACATTTTGGTTTAGATCCAATCAATTTCTAGTACATTAAGGAAAATCTTGTCATTATTCAATAACGGGATTTAGCTATTCAAAGCAATTTTCTTAACCTTTAATTTTGAAAAGATAAGTCTTCAAATCTTAGCAAAATTAACTTCATGCTGTGGTGAAACACTTTGATCTATACAGTATCTTTATTGCATCTGGTGTGCCAAGATGCTTTGATGAATGAAAGAAATTAGCAAATTCAGCACTTCCCTTCAACTTCCAGCTGAAAGCCCAGCGTATATGCATGGAGGAGCGATGTCCTCGCTGATATAAGGCCATGGAGGAGGGTTCTTCTGAAGCATCTGTAAAGCAGATGACATAAACTACATCTAAATCTTAAGTGGGCACTCTTAAAAATTAATTGATTTGATTTAGCTTCCTCCACTTTCAAATGGAAGTAAAGAAAGCTTCTTTCAGCTTAGTGAGAACCCACACTAACGTCATTTGTTCAAGATCATGAACTTTCCCAGGTGTCCCTTTGTAGGTAACACCTGATGTGGAAGTAGCACAACAGATTAATTCAATAAATGAATTTCCTTTACGAGTGGAGCAGGTCAAACTCCTGCAATGGGAAAAGATTGAAATGATGCATTTCACCCTTGTCAGTCCTGCAAAGCAAATACGTGCCAGAGGGGACGCCCTGCCTTCTCTACACATGGATACACTTTCTCACTTCCCAGGTATTGAAGATTACAAAAGGAGACAGCAGCTACTCAGGACCACTAACGTGGGAACATTGTTACTGATGAAGATGCACAAGCCTGTGGAAATACTTCACTGAAAACCTACTTTCTGGTGTTCCAGCTACACAAAGCAGAACAACTTCACCTAACGAGGCAGCCTAGAGAAAATTTTCCATTAATTTCTTATTCCCAATTCTAAAGTTGCAACATTCTGGCCATGTAAGGTGCTTCTGCTTGTCATTTCTCCACTGAGCTCCAAAATGAACGCGACTTACCTGGACGTGGCCTGGCTGTTTTCAGAAGAACATCACTTTTTTTTCCCCCCCTGTAAGCAAAGCAAGACTGCTATCAGCATCCAGTCAGGACAGTCTTTCACAAATGAAAAACGTTAATCAAACAGGCACCTAAGGAAACCCAGACAGGTATTTCTTCTTGGACACCAACATGTGAGAGATGGCAACCTGGCAAATGGGAACACAGAAACAAAAATCAATTGCCTCTCTGAAGTGTTTTCTGCCTTCTTTGCAAAGACCTGCAAACTTGGAAAGTAAAGGCAAATCAGAAGAAGACCCCTCCCCTATAACTGGTCTTGATAATGGTCACTGAGAGAATCTAAGCATTATATTTGGAGAGCATGACTGTAGCAGATTCCTGTAATAGATCTGAAAACATTGACATTTACCCCTGATTCTGCCTTTGTCTTCCTGGTTTGTTTTGTTTTTAACAGGTACTACTAGCAATTTCTGAGAATAAACATAACTGTTCCCCAACAAACAAAATAACTTTCTATCTATCTCCATGAAGTGAATGTAAAAGAAAGGTGAAAACACTGTCTTTGAGCAAGAAGATTGCAGTTTTCCCCTTTTGCCTCTTAACGCACTCCTCCACCCTGAAAGGGAGATGTCGGAGGCTCAATAGCTGTTCCAGAGCACATCCAGCAAGGATTTACAGAGGTTTAATTTCTCACGGAATCCAGACGTTGTTCCTCGTGTAAATTACAGTTTACACAAAAGCTAGCAAGCATTGTACTTCCAGGCAAAAATGCCAGTAATGCCTTTAGCTAAGGTCAGACTTATTTAAAAAGTGACGCCATAAGGATACATTATAGCAAACAGTTTGTAATTTGTCATAACTGCCTTCCTGCAATAACAGCCTTCGGCACTGAAGTTCAACGTTTGTGTAAGGACAGTGATTAAATGCTGATACACGTACGTATGTCTCGCATCCAAACCGGTAGCATCTTGTGTGGCACTACCTTCTGTTTCTTGGTAACTTTAAACATGGACTTTAGAAACAAACCTGCTCCACTGTTTTTTTTTTGCTCCCTTCCTATTTAGCAAATGCAGTTTTTATCTGTGCAGAATCTCATTTGATAATATTAATTGCAAAAATTGCAGCTATAGTAGGTATAAGAATTCAAGCAGTTGCAGGCTTTTTTTTTTTTTTAAAGAAACTGACTGGGCCTTCCAAGTGAACATAACTGAGAACAGGGTAGGCAAAGTGTCTGTGGAAAGTTCTGGACAGGGTGGGTAGGTAGGTAGTTACCTGCGTGTTACCTGAATTATCCGAGGAGGTTTACATAAATCAACGTTTACCAGAAAGAGGAGTTGGGGCTTTTCAGTAATCTTGACCTAATCAGGCATGCTTTACACCCAATGAAGAAATCCCCTCGTTGTATTCCATTGCTCTGAAAACTTGAACATCAAAGCGGTCCTCTTAGATACTTAAAAAGGAAAAAAATGGGCATTTTTAAGCCCATTTTTAATATCACCTGTTCAATTTACCATTAAAAAAAAAAATCCATTTTCCATTTAATCTAGAGAAGAGCTGACTGTGAAGGCCGAGGTGTGTGAACTGTGGGTACCAAGCAGCCAGCAAGCACAGTCAGATTGTGAAGATCGTGCAGTCCCTCTCCCCGTTGTGCACAGGTTCCGCTGTCCTCTGCTTGGTAGATTTACAGCTGATTAACTACGTATTCACGAACCGCACTTTGTGACAGCTTCTTTAGCCCTCTGCAATGCATGTACCAACTAGCCAGCAAGCATAGCACCATGTATGCATATCCACCAACATCATCACAGTCCACCACGGTATGACCAAGAGGACCTGGACCATACCAGTGCTTCCTTTAACCGCGTACCGGGTGCCGCTTACCAGAACCATGTAACGTAACCCCGGCTGACAGCACAGCTAAGCAGAAATTGATGGTATTGCTGTAATGGAGTTACCAGTGACAGACACCTCCTCTGCAGCGTCCAGGTCACACTCACTTAAGCAATGATAAATGAACATGAAACACTGTTAGCACAAAACAAGATCATAAATACTCAATTCTTAGTTAAAAAAAGCCAGCAACTTCAGACAGCTGTAGCATCTTGCACTTGCCATGGTTTTATGGATGTTCCCACTCTTGTCAGAAGTGTACCAGAAAATAGTGAAAGGAGACTTTTTGCAGGTTTTAAAAAAAGAAAGGAAAAAACCCCCAGTTATCTACCCAGAGCAAATATTGCATCACCCTACACTGGCTAATGCATAAATACACTGATGAACCTTACAGAGTTTATAACAGCTTTTGGTATCCTGAGGTCTGACATCCACCTGTCTGTCCTTCGGTCACAGAAAGCTGCTTAGGCCGAGAGGATGCAGACTGTTTGGAACGTAAACGTCAAAAGTTGTGAAATTCAGTTGTGTGGGACTCCTCTATCCAAGCACTGACATAGCTGGGAAGCCAGTATTTTGCAATGGAGAAAAACGGGAAAAGTCCATAGGGAAACAGCCCTTGCAATTGTGCTTTATCCCTAAGGAGTTATCTCCACAGGCTCCAGTTGCCTTTAAGAATTAGTAAAGTGTATTCCTGAGGGCGTTTGCTGATTCCAGTTAGATCAGTGATGGCTTAGGACAGGAGAGACTGGCAGCTGCCTCCCCACCGCAGCAGCAGAGTGTGAGCACCTCCTGCTTCCCCATCACTGGGATTCACAAGGTCCAACGTGAAGGGCATCAACCCTTCTTACCCAGTCAGCACACTACCAGAAGTCTGCCGTCTCCAGATTATCCAACACTCAGCCAAACGCCTCTTATAGAGAATGACATCATTTTGGCCATTTACGCGAGAAGAATTAAATCTAAAACTGAGAATGACAAACATG
>NW_009218737.1:5432-39243 GCF_000690835.1 Fulmarus glacialis
AGCCGGCGGCAGCCAGCACGCTGGCAGCCAGCGAGCGCGTTGCACGGGGCACCCCTGCCCGGCCACGGCCGAGCTGCTCGCTCCTGCTTCTGCGGACGTGCCTGCCGCTCAACCTCTTCGTTACTGCCGCTGCTGTACTACAGACTACATCCTTCAGTATTAACACTGCAAACTTTAATAAGCTCGGCTACATCTAAAACCTTAGGAGCAATCAGAAATTATATTTTAGCCTAATTTTCTGTAATGCTAAAAAAAAAAAGTTCTTACTGGCTTAAAACAAGATTTTTGAAAAACAGTTCTAAATCTTTTCATTTAGGAGGATGTCAGTCTCACTTTTACAAACCATGCAAACATTTATGCAACATATTCATTATTTATATCTTTGTAGGGTTTTATTCACTTTTATTTAGTTATATTTCCTTCATGAAGTTCAAAGAATAATCCAACGCTTGCTTACCAAAAGCAAATTGGGAATTAGCATTGAAATGTCTGCATATGGCCATACACACGTGTGAAATCTCACACGCATGCTAACACCCTTCCAACTTACGGTAGCTACTTCCTTTGTACGTGGCTACGTGCAGACGGCAGCAACCGCTACAATATTGTACAGTAAGAATAAATTACTTAGCTATATTGTATGTGTCAAAATACTTGAATTATTAAATTTACTGCTAGAACTATCTGTAGTATTGTGCCATGTACATTCGAATGTGCTGGAATTTCTGTGTCCTGGAAAGTATATTACGAGACAAAGCACACAATATTGCTTCAGTCAGAATTTTTTAATCGTATTCCTACAAAATCATGTAAACATTAGCATACAGATCCAGAAAAATCAATATAATATAATGGTGCATAAACTGTAAGTTTAGAAGAATGTTGGGAACACTTCAACAGTTTATAAATTAATATATACAGTAATGGGTACTCATCATTAGATAAGAACACCTCAAAACCGAGGAATTTAGGTGCAAGAGCTGTAAAACAACAGAAGTGCTCCAACACCAAACTTGACTATGAGGCAACATTGCAATCTACATGACTGCCTGTTGTTGTTTCGTATTAAGCATTCAATTTAGCTGCTAGGAAGTATAAAACAAAAGTTTTGGTAGGAAGTTCATTTTTCTTTGAAATCATATAGCAAACATCCCTAAAGTAATAAAAAACCCAAAAACCGGAATACTCCATAAACAGGTTTCTAGAAGAGTGAAACTGAAGCTTACAAGCTGCGCAAAGAGATCATCAGCACCTCCATTCCACGCTACTTCAAACAGAGCACCAAAAGGCATCTCTAACTAAAGAAAACGTTTCAGGTAGAGGGGTGGGTGGAGGGGAAAAGAAAGAAAGATGCAGAGCACATACTGGGCTGATGCAAAATTCCTGCTTCCACATGCAGCATTCTGGGCAGTTTAGCTCTTTATTGGATTAGAAAGTCATGGGAATGTAACACCGTTGTTAATTTGTTAACTCTGGGCTATTTTGCTTAAAAAAAACTCCAAACAACCAAGAAAAATATAATCTTCAGCCTGTCTGCGATCAAAGTTATATTCAAAGTGTCCTTACGACATTGCCCTTTACAAGATCAGGGACACCCAGTAGCATGCAGGATATATCACTCTTATTCAGATGACACATTAAACAGAAAATGAGTTATTTTGCTTTTCTCCTGTCCATACAACCATATTTCATAGGGGGAAAAAATGTATGGTAAACATATCCTAAAGAATGATCTCAAATAAAAGGCATTATTACTATTATTAGAAAATTCTCAGATATCAGTGAAAATACAGACTGCATAAAATGACTAGGATTATCCTGGAAACACCTGACACTGCAAAAACTCTCTTCACTGGATACCCTCTAATATGATCTTCAGAGAATCTTTCCAAAGTTAAGTATATTTTTCTGTTTCTAGAGTTGAAGTAGAATTTTATGCCATCTTATTTGCATACATTTTTCATACCTGACAAGTCACTTCCCCTAACAATGAAAATTAATATTGCACTAATAAAGATGTATTTATTTACAATAAAGAGGAGGTCATCTCTAGCCACCTAAAGCTTTTTGCTATATTTTCTTCCAGTTGTTTAGGAACAAATTCTGATGACCTTTTCTATAGGGAATCCTGAGTAGTAAGATGAAGAAGGTTTGGCAGATAGCACCGATTTTCCATCACTTGTCTTAATTAACAGGGTACATTTATCATTGGCAATGCATCTAGAAGCACTATCAGAGTTGAACCTAAATGCCCAAATAAGAGCTTAGTATAAAACACTGTTATTCCTATTGCCAGAATCTGAGCCAACACTGAAACACCAGGAGCAGGAGAAAAGATTGCCACTAACTCTGAGGACACAGGTTGCAAACACAGAAAAAGGCCTGAAATTCTAGCCCAAATCTTTTCCTTATAATGGATGGGGGTGGAGAAAACTACAGCTGGTGGGAAGAATAGGAAGTAACCCTCAAACTGCTGTCTGTCACCTTCCAAGCAACACGCTTCCAAGCTGCCTGCTTAGCATTAATGCAGAGGGGCAGAACTCTGAAGGTATTTATAAATGACCCAAACTCTTTGCTATTGCTTCCACCAGAGCAGCTCAAGCAGTGAGTGCTTTATTGTAAGCCAGACTGCCAACAGCTTCCAGCATTTAATTACCGTGTTGTGTTTCAGGCTTGGAGAGGTTTTATCTGACATTAGCTGAAAGGATTTGTTGATACTAGAGCCTTAGCTCACTACATTTCCTGTTGCGGTTTTTCCCTGTATTGCTAAACTGGTAATAGCAACCATGACAGATCAAAAAATCTAACACAGAAGAGGCTAAACTTAGCAATTTGGGCTTAAACTTAAACTGGGTTTAAACTAATAGACAAACATTTCATTGGATAGGCCCTGTACATAGACCTGGAAAAGTTTTATCACAGATGTATCTGCAGTTTTGTGTAAACTATTAATGTACTACAGCAATGCTAATTTGGTATTCACAGAGATAGTAATAGCACAGTTTTTACACATCTTTTGCCCTCTCTTCATTGTTATTGTTCCCAAGCCTAAAGAGACACAGGCGCAAACTCCTAACAAGACCTCATGTTCTTATCTGTAGCCTGCAGACTTTCCTCCCACTGATATGTAAGTGATTTCCATTTCCTCACTGACGTTATCCCATGGGGATCTTATACTCACATATATGCATACTGCGATAAAGGAGAACTGATATGACAATATAAACACAACTAGCAGACCTTAATTCAAATGATATTGCCACCAACAGTGAACCTTGAGAAACTTCAAATATACTAACATGTCTAAGACCTTGTTCAATGTTGTAATAGATAGCACCAACAAAATGGTATCGAAGAGTTTCATGTGAAAATGTTTCCCTCTGCTTCTAACTTTGGTCACGTTTCTCATTTTCCCACCCTCCGATACTTCATTTTTTCTCTACTTCTTCATGCTAACTTTTATGTCTGATTCGATAAAGACAATGCAGTTGTGAAATGTATTATAGCTCCTCCAGAATCTTCCAATTTTTAACCATTTATTAAAAAGAATAGATTAAACCCAGGACATTTTAAGTTAAATGAATGAAAAAGCTGATAAGAACAATGAAGGTACCGTGGCAGTCTTAAGGAGGTAATCGACTTATGACAATTTTCAGTGGGAACAACAACGCTTTTCTCTAAAATCATCCCAGGAGTTACATGGGCTGCCTGTACTCCAGCACTAAGCTTACATGAGAAATCTAGATGAGATCTCTGAAAAATAAAGGCAAGGAGTACAGAGAAATCTTCTTAAGTCTTTCAACAATCTCTTGACTGAACAAAATATCCTGCTTAACAAGGTATAATGCAAACCAGATATACCACAGAAATCTTTTCTGTACATACACGAACAAGGTTTTCATGTATGAAACCGTCAAACAAAAAAATCTCGTCTCTCAAAGGTGGGGTTTTTTTGTTTGGGTGTTATACATAACTACCAATGCAGTCAATATATATTAAGTTAAGCCAATTCATACATTATACCCAGCAATTCACACAATATACCAGTGGGAGGAGATGAACAATATTCTGATCAAACACATTTATTTTAATCCTCAAAACACAACCCTTTTTCTTCATCATCATCATCAGTAGAATCTGCATAGGACTCAATGGTGTTGTATATGAAAGAGTACAGCTTGACATCTGGTCCTGAAGTAGAACAGCTTCTGCATTCTTCATTGTAATATCTCAGTAACAGCCTATAAATATCCCCTTAAAAATAAAAAGAAATAATTAAAAAACAGGTAAAATCACAACATATGAAGAATGTATGATTGCAAATGAAGACTAGAAATGCACACTCGCACTGAGATAGTGGCTAGGAACATTTCTTTAAACGAGCAATGAAAGAGGAGGTAGACAACAGTATAAGGGGAACGTGGCTGTTTCCAAGTCTGTTCAGAACATAGGGTGGGCTCCCTCAACTTTCTGCTGAGCCTTCTGCACAAGCTATCCAAACATTAGGCTTGCATATGTATTACTTACAAATGTATTGCCAATTACCTAGCTTTGTGCTTCTGACGCAGCAATTAAAGACATGTAACAATTACAGTGGGGCAATGGATACACTGCTTTTCTTGTATTGCTACTGGGTAACACATCTGAACACATCTTGCAGGATCAAGCCAGAAACACTGTAAGACAAATCTGTATCAAGAATGCATAAGCAGATTTTCCCTTTTTAAAGCATTTTGAGTTATATTAAAAACTTTTGCAAACCTTCTACCACATGTATCTGTATTTTCCAAATTCTGGAACGTAACTCCCAAGTGAATTAGAAAAGGATTCTAGAAGTCTTCTAACAGATGAACACTGCGCAGCAGACCCTGAATCAGAAGAGTTCCCCCACTCTGGAAACAGCTACAAATAGACCAAGATCTATTTGCTTGTGTTCAGGACTTGATGACAATAATTCTTACTGGACAATTTCCACTTAGAGAGACAGTTAAGTCTCTTTGCTTCATGAAGAGATTTCTTTATGCTTACCAATAGTTTGGCCCTTCTCACAGAGAAAAGTGTGCATGCTGTAAATATCCCGCATCAGCTCCACATCTCCAAAGGTAAAATAAACAACATCACGTCCAGCCTCAGCAGCTGCCAGTATCTGTATTAAGGCTGAAACAACAAAAAAGATTACACACGTGAATACAGGATAAAGCAATTTGCTGAAGGGAAAAACACAGCTTAAGTTTACAGCAAGTAATCATACCACCCATTTCCAGGTGAACGCTGCAAAGCAATTTGAACAATGGCTAGGTAAGTATTATTACCAATTTTAAAACAAAGTAAGAATACTGGGCACTGCTGCTCAGAGTGTTGAAGTATTCTGCCGGAGTCACTAGTGACAATCACCCTTACTTTCCAGATAAGCAATGTGCTTAAAAATCAAAGGGTTTCTTTTTTTGGTCCATGTCCATCCCCAAGCAGCATGCATTAATTATCGAATAAACACGCATGACAGCATAAGAAGACAGAGCACCATCGTACATCCTGGCTTAAGCTGCTTGCATCGAGTCACAAATAGTGGGGTAAAAAGCATCTATTAGCACATCATAATTTCCATTCTCTGCCACCCTTCAGAAGGAACGGAGCCAACCCTTTCTCTAGGTAAGCTACACAAAGCAGGAGCTGACCCAACCTTTAGCTCCCAAGAGATCTATGGTTCTGCAGCCTCTTACTGCGCAATTTAAGGTGTCCATCTTACCTATAATAGAAGTATGCAGCATGGAATATGATGGCTCGTTCTGACCTATAAAAAGTGAGAGGCGATGCCAGGAACGCAATTCAGTTTATTTAACTTCCAGCTTTTATGTCAAACTCGCTGGACCAAGCTGCATCCCAAGTTCTGTCAATGGCTAACATTACAAAATAGACAGACTCTGTTTTTCTATATGGAAAAGAAAGAAGAATGCTTCCTATCTTGGAAACAGATCTTTGAAGATTTATCTTGAGAAATCATCTGGGGTATTGATCAATGGTCCAGCTGAGCCAAGCTAATGACCCACTGCAACTGCAGAAAGTGGCTCTGGTCCAGCTATGTTTTCTCCCTTCTCACCCACCTCCTGACTTTTCTGCAACTGTCAGGTATTCATCAGACATCTCACTGAGCCAATTCCATTCACCAACCTGGCAGAAAAGTTATACGACAAAAGAATAAAAGCTAATTGTTTTCTACTAGATTAGCAGTTGAATTGGCTGAGTGAAGGGTTTGCTAAGAGCCAGAGCTGATGCAAGGGAGGGCACCAGACCATACAGCCAAGAACAGAGAAGAGGAGAAGAAAAACCAGGACCCTTTTAGGTAGCACCAAACTATTACAGGAGCACAGCTTTTTCATCAACCAGTATTGCGGGGCTGGAGTGTCACAGATGCATGCAATCAGTCACACACTCATTTCAGGTAATGTTACAACAGTCCAAATAATGGACCCCAGCAACTATTTAATCTATTGCGGCTTGTCTATTTCAGAACCTATGGATGCAGTTCTGATATTAATTCTTTCCTTTTCTATCCAGTAAGTAGAGTTAATTAGAATGTGATTAATACTGTCTTTGTAAAGATTAATTTTAAATAAAATAGCGTACGTACTGCATTACCACCTGCTAGAGGAAACTAAATAGAAAGCTGTTCATAGCTCAGCTCAAGAATCTCTACATTTTAAAACAGAGACCTAATAAAATACCGCATTCTTTAATCAAAAAACCCTCTTGTAAACCCATAGCTAAAATTATAAATTACATGATTCACATGTGAAATTAATCTCAATTTGGGAATGATATTTTAATTAAACTACTGAACCAGCTGTGGATTTGGTAAAGCTTCAGTAGTTCAGTTTTTAAAGGGTCTAATTAACTAGCTTGCACAGGGGAACAGAACCTAATGAATCTTATTATTCATTACAAACAAACAATGCAATTGCACTTTACAGAAGATATTAAAAATATCCTACTGTTTATTTTGAGTTGCTATAAATCTTATGAAACGAGGGTCAAAATTTCTGTCAAGAATCAGACTTCACAATCTTCTGGGCATTAATGATATACAATACCACGTGAAATTTCCATGCTACTGATACAGAAAGGAGCATCACAGGAAGAGCAATAGAGCCTGTGGTACAGAGGACTGGAGGGATTTGGGCTCTTTTGCCCCTTGCACCCAGCTGATGTGATCCCATTTAACTCTTCTGGACTCGCACCTGAAGGCTGTGCTGACATACCTTCTTCTACCACCCAGCGAGGGCGGTAGAAGCATAATACAAACCCCTCTGAGGACCCAACTATCCTCACAGGCCCTACATGTTCAGTCCCTTTTATCCAGAGGAAAGGATGTTATCACCAGGGACTTCCCTACTGCGGTACCATGGCGGCAGCGCAGCCAGAGTCCAGATATCGGTGCGAGGAAAGTGGCACCAGAGACACAGGAGGGGCAAGCAGAGCAGAACTCTGCTACTGCAGGTGCAGCAATGCTGTGCTGGGTTAAACACCCAATGCTCCTTGTGTCGCTGCCTATTGTGTAAGTTCAGAACTGCAGTACTATCATGGTAGCACCTCAGTATCACACGCTTTTACGTAAGGCAAGATGCATGCTTTTCTCTCCTTCCACTAACCCTACAAGGGTCTTTTTAAAGCTGATGGCAGCCTTCCTATTGAACTTTATTTTCTCAGATAAATAAGAACACAAATTCAGCTAAAGAGTACTTTCTCACAATTGTTAGAAGTTAAATTTATGTATTTATGAGATGCCTCATCAGATCATCTCCTTTGCATTTTCAATAAAACAACACTTTTCCGATCTTTAGACAGTTGCACAGAGTCCCTGCAGCTAGTAATTGTTAAATTATCCTCTGGTTTGAAGAGCAAGACAAAATCTTCCAACTTCTCCCAATTATATTGATATACTTTTTTCAGTATTGAAAGTCTTAAGTTTATACTAAAATTTTGTGTAAATATCCCTAACTTAGCTGGAATCTGTCTTGTTTACGTACTAGGTCTTTAATTTATAAAGCCAGATTATTTTTTTCCCTCCCTTAAGATGACTTTAGTTTTCGCATCATCTGTGAGCTTGAGTGAAACCATATTTTACGCACAATCATGTTCCTTTAATTTGTGACTAAAAAAATAATGTAAAGTATCATAATGCATTATAGCACTTATCCAGTTATATCCAATTACATAAAATACTTTGGTGGTTCTGAAGTTACAGATCCCGATACTACTTCTGAAAGGACAAGGGTGTATATTTAAGAACGTTAAATGAAAAAGCAAGATTTTAAACTATGAAAACTATTTTATCATTGCAATACACTGTCGAGCCTGTGTAGTCAACAAAAGCTATTTATTCGGGTTCAGTGGAACTGTGATACTGATAATCTCAGAGTTTTCTAAAACATATTCCGAAATGAAGAATTTATTCTCCAGTGTAAGAAATTTGCTTATAATAAAGTGAAACCACTGAGAGAATTTGCAGTTCAGAATAACCCTATACAGCATTTTAGAACAAAAGGGAAAAACACCTTTAGCACTTATGACTGTGCAGGGAGTATCTGTGAACTAGACAAGATTTCATTTGGTTATCACACATCAAATGCAACTCTATTCTGACAAAAACACACATGACAAACTACCGTACTCTTTTCATAGCTCAGTTTACAAAAAAAAGAATGAAGCCATCTTGTTTCTAGTCAGCATCAGCTCAGACAAAAACATCACGTTAAACGACTAGCTCCATATCCCATAGCACATCACTGTCATTTAATTCTCTTTATTAAGTATTGATTTTTCAGAGAAAATTAAGAAATTAAGCAGAGTTTACAAAAAGAGTAACTTAAGTGCAAGTTAAACCAATGTCTGTCTTTGTAAGGTCTGCCAAAAGAACAGGAGAAGACTTGAGAGTACACACATAGATTTAGATTAATTTTTCCTAATAGCAGCAGTGCTGTAACTTGTTGTTAAGAGTTAATTCTCACAGACTTTAGGTTGATCCAAAACCAGAGGAAAAAGTTACATAAATGAAAGCTCAAACTAAAATATTAAGTTAAAATAAAACTGAGAGAATGTTTAAGTCTTTACATGTTCTTGTTCTGCCCAGGATTCATATCCAAGTTACGAAGCACCACATCTCATGGCTCATTTCTTTGTCTACATCAAAGACTTTTCTTACGGGCTACCTCACCAAATGGCCTCAGCAATGGTGGTCTTTGTCAGTATGCTTCAGTTTTGAGCTCTGACCGATGGTGAGAGGAAGTAAAGCATTGCAGTGAGCAATCCCTATTCTAAAAGTCACATCCAGTGTTAAACAAATAATGGCTTAGATCAGATGAGCATTAAAAAAAATATACATAGGATATTACAGTAGAGATCCAAGAGGAGGCCTTATGCAAACCAAAGCATTTATTAAACCTTCCTAACATAATCATAATCAAGTATGATCAGATCCTGCAGTAAATACTACTTCTGATATTGATGCTCTGCATTTGGCAACCCATTTTATCTAATGGAAATCAAAACACAACTGTCAGGAAATCAATGAGCATTGAGAAAAAAATAGATGCTCAATGAATAAAAAACATTAAGAAAGAAAACTAATGAAGCTGGTAGCCTGATGATTGTTTGTCTCAATGTAACTACCTAAAGCTGTTCAGAAAAGCAAATTTTAAATACTCTCCAAACGTTTGAAAACAACAAAAATGTAAATTTCTACTTAGAAATATATGAATCAGGATATCAATTTAAATATCAGGATCCATCAGTTCTTGACTTGATGGGAAAAAGTCTTAATTTAATGTAGGCATGTGATATCTGCCGCATTATAAATACTCCAATTAAAAACAAAAGAACATGAGAAAGTGAGTGATATAGCATGCAAGTCAGGAAAGAAAGAAGCATGTCTGAGTGACTAGAAACCTCTCTGGCATACAGCAATATATTAAGGAGCAAAACTAAACATGAAGCATTGCCAGCAAATTTGTGAAGCCTTGCAAATTACCAGGTACTTTAAACAGCTTTGCAGAGATACAAATTTTAGGCATAATCTAAAAAGACTGCTCCACAAAGGTCAACTGATTTATACGACTGAGAACTGCAATGGACACGTTCTTTTGTGAACTGATGTTGTCTGTCTGTGCTTTTGAACGTTTCAGTGCTACAGGTCCTTGTAAACCTGGCATTTCACCATCACATACTTACTTCAAACTTTAAACTGAAAATAGCATATAAAAGCAACAGCGCGCATTTTTATTGTTTAAGGCTACATTATTCATGGCCTAAAGATCAAAGCTAACGAACCAGTTCTATGGACAGTTTAACTATTATTCCAATTCTTGGCTAAAATGTATTAATTTGAACAAAACCAAAAAACGTACTTGAACAAAAAAAAAACCGAACGCCAAGAATCAAAATCTAAGTTATATGATTCATTTGGACATTAATGAATTGCTACAATTTACCTTTTAATCGGGAGTCCCCTCCAAAGGCACCACATCCCCAGTTTCCTGTGGCTATTGCAGAGAGATGTTGAGGTGGAACATTGGGTCGAGAGAAGCCACAGTAGGCCTGCAGGCAGACAAGAGTCAGAAGATGAAGTTGACAGGCAATCTGGTGCGATATTTTAAAACAGTAAGATGATAACAATAATCAGTATTGTCTTCTAGCAATACCAAATTCAAACTACTTCAATACACCATTAGTCTTCCTTTAAATTTAAGGTCAATCACTAAAGAATTTAAGGCAAGAAGAATTTTGCCTTATTTGGATCCAAGTTAAAAATTAGTTACAGGTGCTGACTCCTAGGGATTTCATCACAGCTACAGGAAACTTTTCCGGATAGCCAGAGCAGAGAATAACTTTGACAGTAGATTGTACCACGTTTGTTGCTTTTCAGCCCATTTAGCATACATGACAGCTGAACTGCTGTGTCCAGTATTACTGAAATTCCTCAAAACTGAAAATAAAATACAAAATGGCATCTTAGAATGCCATAATGCAATAAATGAGGGTAGGAGGAAAAACTGTGATATTCTTGAGAAATCTTGAGTAAAGGCAGGTGCTTCCATGTATAGAAAAAAGGATAAATCTCTTTGGGAAGTTTTTCAACAGTACAAAAACTTATTGAATTGGTACAATTGTCTGGTACAGATTAAAGTACCCACGGTTTCACTCCAATCTAAGCTGCAAATTCAGACTTCTGTCAGTTATAATTTAGCAGGGTACTATGATTCAGAATTTGCATAAGGAGCACTTACATATCATCCGATGCATGCAGCTTCTTGAGCTCTTTCAAGTCAGAGTTATTAGTGTGCTTAACATCCAAAGCATGTTTGTACCAAACTAGTGGGCCAAGCAAGCTAGTACTCTGGCTGTGTGGACAATAGTTCTTTAAACTCCATCCTCCCAGTGAGGGAAATGGATTGGTGTTGCAAAGGGATGCCATTTTCTTTTCAGCTTTTACTTAATGGGCATGTATTTCTCAACTCGCCAGGACATAGAGAACAAAAACTGTCTCGTCAGACACAGTAAGAAAGTCAGCAAATACTTGGAAGGACTTCAGCAGCAATGAAGAAGAATATCTAAGGAAGTGCTCCCCTATGATTTTTCATAGCAAATGAAGGATAAAGATAAAACTTTTTAAAAAAAGAGACAATGCACCAATATTTTAAATATGTTTCACCTAGGAATACAGGAATATGGAAGCTTTCTGTGCAGTTTTAAAGCAGTTGCTTCCATACGGGAAGCAGAAGAGCTGTTCCTTTTGAACTATATAAATGAATCTGTTTTTAAGTTGTACACAACTTCAAATATATGGTATTTATATATTATTTAGAAGTGTGTGATGTTTATAAGTGGTTTGTTTTCATATAAAACTGTTATATATAGTTCTCACAGCTAACACCATTTGAAATGTAACTGTTCTGCATACCATAACTCTTAGGGAAGCATTTCTTGCCAAATATGAAGCTGTAGCTTTTTTTAATCGGTGACTATCAAAATAGGCTTAATGACATTTATGAGCGAGATTGCAAGCCCAATTATAAGTCAGTTGTTCCTTAGGATTTGGAAAGTGAAACTTGCAGCTGTAAAAATTATTGCTAGTGAAGAGTCTTTATTAGGCAATAATCTCAAGGGGCTAGCAAGGATGAAACAGTGACATCTCTTACACATATATCTGCAAATCTTAATGCTTAAATCAGATACAATGATTTTTTTTTCTTATTCTGAACAGCTGACTTTAGACAATATTAATCTTGTTTTCTGAGTATGGGTTAAACCAGAAACTAGGGTCAGCCTCAGACAGCTACCTTTTGAGAAAACTAACCGAGAGTGAATATCTGGGTTTTTAAGACAAATGGATCTTATAAAGGAGAAAACGTGCAGGCTTATAAGAAAATACAAGTTGTAAGAAGAATCACTTTAAGTTGTTTCAATCATTTCCTAACATCTAACAAAATAACAGACAAACAAAAGAACCTTTGGACACTGAGCTGTGTCTACTAATACATAATACACTCATATTTCAAAGCCTGTGTGCCTATACTGTGCTTACTGAGTCCTGATTTATTAAATCATAATAGAAAGAGAGTTGCAGATTATTCTACCAACTTGTTTTCACCCATAGAAAAATCTTAAGGTTAATATTCATTTTAAATCAAACTGAAAAAACCACCACAGTACATCAAAAAATATTTGATTTGATATTATAAAACCTCCAATAAACTTAATGAAATTTTTACTGTAGTAAACAGAGAATTAACTCATGCTTAAAATTTTCTTTAAATAGCAATCAGTCCTCAAACAACATCAGCCAAACCGACACATTCTATAAAAGTTGCATGGATCTACCATAATTTATTTTAAAAATCCAAACCCAATCAATAATATTGAAAACTGTAGGCAGATCATAAATTCACTAGAGTAGGTAATTTGAATTTTGTACTAAGATATCACTGAAGTTTACAAAATTTATTTACTGTCTTTTTCAGGGCTAATTTCATTACCAACCATGAAGAAACAAGCTGATGAATGTTACTTTAGTCAAGATGCTAACGTTTTATGACTAAATTAAATTAGTCCTTCAGCACTGTACATCATTTCGGGGGGGGGGGGGGGGGAGCGCTTTGCAGCTGAGAATTAGGAACACACTGCCCTATGTTTAAAATGCATCCTATATTATTCTATACCCTCCTATACTACAGAATAGGAGAATTTAACAACAGCAGTATTGTGCCCTTATATTTAACACCCTAGCTAAAGCAGAAGCCCTCTGCATCTATAAACGTAGAAGCACACTAAGCAGACTTTGTTGTTAGCATATTTTGAACACAAATATAAGCACACTAACATAGTATAACTGTGTAAGCATTCTTGTACTCAACTGCCCAGTAAAAATAGCATTGCCATTGCTGTAACAGGCCACAGACCTTTAACTACTTATGCCTTATACTAGCCATGCAAGGTCCTCATTCTGGCCCATTAGCCGCCTTATTAACTTAGGAGAATTTGCTATGTGAACTGGAGATTGATACCAGGCATCTCTTGTTAGGAGATAAATTTTACGTGTGGGATAACAGCAAAGGCCTTGAAAACATTGGCATAGGTTAAAAGCTAAGGCCTCAGAACTATAAACAGCTCACTGACGGCAATTACTAGTCATTGAAAAAGTACAACCTCAAGAGCTGGGAAAAGACTGCTTTAGCTTCAAGAAAAGCAGCAGCAGCAAAGCAAGAAGAAAAACAAACAATATGAAAATCTCAGCCATGCAACATGATAAAGCACCTCCCATGGCTTGGGAAAATAACCCCATGTTCCCAAACATTATGCAGCACATAGTCCAGGGCAGAGACCAAGGGCTGGGAACTATCTAGAAACTCAAATACCTTATTTACAGACAAGATCCCAAATTAGGGAGGGCAAGGGAGAGAAAAAAGATGCCCACCGCAGTTCCAGCTTCCCTTGTCGAAGAGCTCTTCAGCCTGGCAACTTTGGTGACTAAGACTATCAAGGACCATAGCCATTGGAGCAGTACCTACACAGCTAACGTAGGTAAGGTCAAGGACCGACTGCTTTGAATATATCGTGATAATGATTAATAACGTGTAAGAATTATTAGTAGGAAGTGTGCTGTTTCTGAATGTTGGTCTAAAAGTTTTGTTTAAAGGATTAAAACTGGCCTGATTTATCAGTCTTCTGAACACCCCCATCACTGTAAGCTCTAACTGGCATGTATATACACATATTCAGTTGCAACAGCCCTTACAGCTATTGTGCAAATAAAGATAGGAGATTTATGAACAGCTGGATCTGATCTCAAGAAGACATCAATGTACGAAAAGACAAACTCCCAGGTAATACAGCAATACCCCAAGAGCAAACAAGAAAAGTGGAAGAAAAGCAAGTGGCACCGTATTTATGAACTGTCACCATGTTAAAACATGAGGCACCCCCTTCTCCACCTTGACTGCAGAGCTGAGTAAGATTAGCAGAGCCAATCATGGGAAGAGAACTTAAAATCATAATTTAGAAGCAGGACAGGGAAGAGTTAACAAAATGTATATCCAAATTTCATTTATATTTTTGAAGGTTAAATAAAATACACCTTTGAATAGCATATCAAAGGATACGAGTCATTCTATTTGACAAGCTTCTGCTTTAACATTGGACAGCAAAACCCTGAAGTATGCCTTTTATAAGAGACACAACTAAGCAAGAACTTCCTCAGCTGAAGATAATAATACAAAAATATTTGAAAAGGTACTATAAACATTAGACTGCAGGCCATTGTAAGAAGTTACTGGCCTTGTTGAGCTCTCTTCTAATTTTCTCCGGACCAAACTGATCAAGGAAACGTCTGAAGTGAAATGCATCTATAGCAACAATTTCAGTGTAGCGTCGCTGCCATTCATCCCTAAAATCAGAGGGAGGAGAAAAGTAGATGACATTAGTTGTTTAATATTGGCTATATAATCATGATCCAAAAAGAGCAACTCCCTGCAGAGCTTCTCTATTAGAAGAAGCTAGAAAGGTGAGCTCGTAACAGACAATGGAGCAATTTTTTCTTTGTGGGTCGGAAGTGAAAGCAGCATCAGAAATGAGAGAGGTCTCCCTATAAATTTAGAAATACTCTGGCTAGACTTTGGGTATAAACGTGAAACAAATCTAATTACACAGCACTATTTAAGTATGTAAGAACACCGCAAGGTTAAAGAAAAGCACTTCGGCTCACATTTAAATGAGAGTACATTGTGTATGTTTCTATACCACATGAATAATTCTGTGTATACACTATGATAACATTGTTGGAGAAATAAATTCAAGAGCTCAGAGCTTTCTGCTCAGATTCATGATATTAAACCTTATTTTGCCACACATCAGCTGTACTGTGGCACTTGAGGTATCGTTGTCAAACTTCTTGTGACATTACCATCCACAGTACAGTCAGTATCTTAACAAAAATTTGGATTAAATACTTATAACTGTAAAAGATGTTTGTTTAAGAACTGACATATTGGCAAGTACCATTTATTAGCATGAATATCTCATTATTAATATGAGATAACTTTCTTAGCTGGTTGGCTCTACTGAAGAGAGCAGGATCAAACAGTCAAATTCTCTATTAAGGCAAATGCTAGGAAATACTTAAAGCACTAAGTTTTCAAATTTATAACATTTATTTATTCCTTCCCTTGAAATACTTATGTGGAACTTTACCTTGGGGTCTTATCTTCGTGGCTTCTTGCCCACCGGTAAGTTTCTGCATAGCCTGTATACTCACTGTACTGCTCAGTACCTGAAACAAATGATTTTCCACATTACATACAAAATATGTACATATTTTTTCACTTGGCAAATCTTTCATAGGAATCACTGTTTCTCCGAATGAACACACAGCTCTCAGAAGCAATGGAAAATATTCATATCTGCACCAAGAATACAAGATCTTCTTGTAACCCGTAGAAGCTTCTTTTCCACAGATGATGTGTAGCAACCACCATAGAACATTACATGTGCAGATCTATGTATGCTGTCCAATATATAACAAGAAGATAGTTTTCAACTTTGCCACTCTCAAGTTCAGTAGCTTCTCAATAAACTGCCTGTCATCTTTAAAGTTTTACTGGCTAATATCTGGTCAACAAAGACTTAACTGGTGAGCCTTCACACCACCAGCATTTTGCTTTTCTCTTTTCTTTTTTGAGGCTACTACCTGTAAACACAATGATAAAATAGTCACTCCACTATTGAAAACGTGGCAACCGTACTTCATCACAATTTAGCAAACATCTGGGCTGACAGTTTAGGAAACACGAGAAGAATAATATAAAGAGATTCAAAAGTGTAGGTGGTGAGCTATATGTTTATACATTTCATTTCTCTAACAAGTTTTATTTCTCTTAACACAATCAAAATCCATAAAGCCAAAGAAAACCCTGATGGTCAGAAACCACAAGCAGATTTCCAGCACACCAGTGTTACCCAGTTTGTTGCCCTACCGTCTCTTGAGGGCACCCTTACGTAAGGATAGGTAGGACTGTTAAGCTTCCTCATCTCATTGCCCAATAGACCTCAATTTGTTCAGCATGATTTCTGCCCTATGGTTCCTGACATAAATTCTCAGATATCACAGCAATTAATGGCACCGAATGGACCGAAAGGCCACTGCTCTCAGCTGTGGCTGCCAGTACCAAGAAGCTACTTCTGTAAAAGCTTGAGGACCCACAAAACCGTGGTCTGGAACATACTTGGCTGCTTTGTGAAAAAGTCCAGCAGGGTATCTTGGCAAGCATGAAGGGCTGTAACAAAATAGCTCATTAAGACCTCCAGTAATTTTAGCTATTATGCTCTGCTATGCCAACTCCTTTTCAAAGGTTTATCCCAAGACCAAGGAGGAGAGCATTTTAACTGAGAGTAAGGATCATAACCTTTCTAAAAGGCTGCCTTTCACCTCATTTTACCAAACTCCAGGACCTTGCTTCAAAACCTGGGGATGCACAAATGCTTCAAAGAAATACTCCTAAAGTAACGCCACAGCAAAATCACAACTTTCCCCCCTGTTTTGAGCTTGCCACAGCTGAATTTCAGAAGTAGGGGACTGAAAAGAATACCTTGTTTGGAAAATTTCAACTCATACAGGTACAGTTTGGCACAAGTTAAACAGTAAGAGTGAGAACTGTTAAGCAACCCTGTAATTACAAACAGTGACACCAGCTATGCCTATAAATATAATAGAAAAATAGGCTTTAGAAAGACGCGTAAGATGACAGCACAAAACATCTGATTACTCAGACAAGAGTAATGCCTAACTATTGCACAGATCGGTGATACTCCGAGAATACAAATGCTTAAATTTAATCTGTAAGGTTTTCAAACTCTAAATAAAAGTTGAACAATCAGAAACATAAAACTATTCACTTTTAACCTCATCTGACAAGGGAGTTTGAATGCTTGCTTTTAGTAGTCTCAAGCACAGGAAACACAAGCTGTTAAAAACTGTTTAAAATGATGCATATACTTCAAGACATTTTCCTTATTTACCCAAATTCATTTTAACTGAAAAGACTTATCAGCGCTTCTTTAACTCATGTGCCCTATTATACATTCATTGTTTATTTAGATTTGTCTAGATCATTAACCATACTGAGGGCACACAAATTCCACTCAAAGCTATTTTGAAAAGTTGCTATGCAAAATGAGTGGGATAGTAAAAGATTCCTCACCAAGAATTCACTTCCTGTTACAAAATCAAAGTCCCCAAAATTGTGATGGCAGAATATGCCTATATATTCACACACATCCATGCCCTCATACAAAGGACAACGGTGAGCAGCTTAAATATTCAGAAGTCAGCCTTCTAATCGAATTGCAGGCTATCAATCTTCAGTAAGACTTTTCCTGACATAGGTAAAATTCAGTTTTACTGATATACTTGGAAAAAGTGTCTGTGCAAATAGTAAGAAGAGACAGACACGGGAAGTATGTGACTTTTCTGAGAGCTCTCTTTAGGGGACAACCCAGCAAAACTTCCAGCTTTCAAAAGGAGGCATTTCCTTTCGTGTCTAGCATGTGGAAAGAAAAGACTAGGTTATCAAGATACTGTAACAGGATAGATTAAATGACAAAGTATTAAGCTGACTTTTTCAAGGTTCATTGTTTTCATTAATTTTTGTGGAAGTGCAGTGTCTGATGACAAAAGCACCAGGAAACAAACAAGCAAATACACATACATATTTAAAAAAAAAAAAAAAAAAAACCAATAACAGAGAAACAAAGAAATCACACAAACTCTAAATTCATGCCCCAGAAACCCAAAGTTAATGAAAATCAATGGGTTTTCATAAGTGAAGCGCTGGAAATTTGTCAGACAAAAATGGTTATTCAACTGGCAGCACTTTTGCCTGTGAACTACTGGGATACAAAATGCTGTTGCTGGGAGAACATAAGCCGTATGGGATAAATTGGATAGGCTAATGTTTCTGGTGAATCTTTTTTCTTCCCATAAAAAAAAAAAAAAAGGGGAAAAAAAAGCCAAGCCACAAATAGAGCACAATAGCAGAGTTCCATCAGAACTTTAAAAACAAGCTACCAAAACTAAAAAAGCCTACCTGAAGTCAAAAGAAAGTATATACAAGTATCGTTCAAACATATATTCTCTGTGAAACTTTTAATAGTTACAGCATCAGACAAACGGTGAAATTGCCCAGTGTTAGTGCTTATGGGACCTCATCCATCTAGAAAGAGTTGCAATTATTACTAAAAATAAATATACCTTTCTCAGGCTCTATAGTGTGGCTTTTCATTTGCACATGATCTGTATGGCATTATAAAGTTCCCAGGGATTGGGGAAAAACCCACCATACTGTCCCTCTAGTATTTCTTATGAGCTAGAAATTATACCTCTGAGGAGGCAGTACCACTACCACCGAATAAAAGAAGCACATGTGAAAAGCACAAGAGTATAGTTTGTAGTCACCAATACAAATGCACATTTACTGCCAAAAGTGAGGGGAAGGTCCTTCTCTCCCTTTCAGTCAGTTTTTCTGATACCTATCTTGCGCCACCATTAGTCTTCTGGCTCTCCAGACAGTGGCACGATCAGCCTGCTAAATCCAGCTGAAAAACAATTTTTCACCTCTGAGTAAATTTTCAGCTGAACCAATTATCTGATCTCATTTACTGCATGGGTAATGTGGTTAGAAATCTCTGAAAATGCATCACTAAGTCAGGAATGGCCATTGTTCAATCTGTGGATTTAAAGCAAACATGGAACACAGCTCATCTGCTCTTAACGCTGCCTGAGTATACATGAACTCGGGGCGGGGGGTGGGGGGGAAGAAAAAAAACCTGAATGAAAAACATTGACACTTATTCACAGCTCTACCAGAAATGCAGCTGTGGGAATCTCTGGCATTGCTGCTGACATTTCTGTAGGTAGATGTCTGTGTTGAAGAACTTGACTGTTTGCATGACCAGTTCCATATTCATTACAGCAGTGATCTTAACCAGATACTGTGCAATCACAACAAATTTAATTTCTCTCCAATTTCTCAGACTCTTCTGCAAATTTAAGCTACACAGTTATACCCATTAGGCCACTGAGTCAAGATGCATCATAAAGAATGTACTTTATCAAGAGGATTGTGACACGCAGTGGAGACTTGGCTAAGAACCGAGGTGGAAGAGCTCCAGGGATGAAATGAAAATGATGGAATGGCCATTTCCATTAGAGAAGAACACCATATCACAAACACTAATTGCAAAACACTATAAAGTACTCAAGAAAACTAAAAGAATATTGCCGCAGCGAAAAAACGTCCTCACCTTTATTTGTTCATGCCAAATCATTATCTTTTGCAGGGGAATGGAAGAAGGTCTTTCAAAACATTCATTTAGCATTTTCCCCCAATCAGTTATAACACAGACTGATAGCTGTACTCTGTTTTTACCCTCCCCAGAAGAGCCTCACCCGGAGAACAGTACTTCAGTATGTTAATCTTGTTATAGTATTATATCCAAAATACACAACAGAAATCAGCGATGGCCGAGAATTTTCTGACTCATTTTTCTAAAAGGTAATCACAAAAGCCAATTTATCAAAAAGTTTTCACAGAAAAGGCATTAATTTTGGCAGGGTGGAAAAAAATAAAATAAAACACTGTCTTAAAAAGATTACCAAGTATAAGACTGAAGACAAAAGATGCTCTGCCCAGTAAAATCCATAGCTCAGGACACAGTAAGATTTGCAAGATCTAAGCTCAAATTGTGCATGCATGTGAGAGAAAGAAGTGCTTTAGAAGGACTTTTCCAAGAAATGTGTGTACAAATGTACAAATTCCTGACTGTTGAAGCAGTTCAGGTAACTAAAACCAACACTTTTACTACAGCAGACTGAAAAATATTAAATATACATAATCTATTACAATATCGGCCCAGAGGATCTCTCTGATCAAATATTTTTTATTTAGAGCTGTTCTTCAGAGTAAATAAAAAAATATTATAGCATCATTTTATTTTTCGGTCATGAAAAGTGCTCACTGTGTTCCCGTGTATAGAACTGAGACACACACAGCATGACCTGGGCCTCTCCCGTTCTCAATAGTGACATTTGGTGTTTTGATGCTAACTGTTTTGATCCAATAGATAATAAAACATTCCAAGGTCTATGACAGAGGTGGAAAAAAAAAGAAAAACACTTTCAGCAAAGCACTGGACAGACAGCGCATCTCCCTATACAGCCCCTCAAGAACATACTGGAGAAGCATTTAGTTTTTGATGTTGTAATTACGAACCTATAACTAACTTACAAGTAACACAAACACATGTTCGTAACCTACAAGGTCAAAATCCTTAAGAGACATTTCCTGCCTTTCTATCCTTTTTAATGGATGCTGATTTTCTTCTCTTCCACTTCTTCCCCTTTTTGGTGACCAGAAGGCAGTTCCTCTTCTCAGAGTTTTCAATCCCACTGATCACATCAAATGTTACAAATTCCAGCCAGGAACAAAAAACCACCCCGCTTTAACGTAACAGAAGCATTACCTGCTGTCCTTGTTTCATCTGGGATAGAGTTAATTTTCTTCCTAGTAGCCGGCATAGTGCTGTGTTTCGGATTTAGGATGAGAATAATGTTGATAGCAACAACTAAAACATTAGTGTGTTAAGTAGTGCTTACACTAGTCAAGGACTTTTCAGCTTCCCATGCTTGCCAGGTGCACAAGAAGCTGGGAGAGGGCACAGCCAAGACAGCTGCCCCAAGCTGGCCAAAGGGATATTCCATACACATACTATATGATGTCATGTTCAGTACATAAACTGGGGGGAGTTGGCCGGGGGGCAGTGATCGCTGCTTGGGGACTGGCTGGGTATCAGTCAGCGGGTGGTGAGCAGTTGCATCACTTGTTTTTCCTGGGTTTTTTTCCTCCCTCCCGTTCTTGTTGTTTTCCTTTTCATTACAATTTTTTATTATTTTATTTCAACTATTAAAATTATTAAACTGTTCTTATACCAACCCATGAGTTTTCTTACTTTTGCTCTTCAGATTCTCTCCCCCATCCCACCAAGGGGGTGAGAAGGTGAGCTAGCAGCCATGTGGTGCTTCGTTGCCAACTAGGGTTAAAGCACAACACCTGCTAATAGCTGGGACCTGCTAATAGCTGGTAATTGTGGCTTTTACCTATATTGCCCAACAGTATTCTTTAGCTAGGCCTAAAGACACTGAGTCCTCAAACACATTTATACAGGATAAAAAAAGTTCTGTCTGCCATCTATTTGCTGTGTTCCCCGCCCCGTTTCCTTCACAAAACATCTATTGGAACAGCGGTCCTATGGTCTTAAGAGGCGGGGTGAAGAAGGATGCCCTTTATCAACTGAGTATTGACTTACTTTTTTTCTTCTTTTTTTATTCCTACAGCGTGTAAACATACTAAACTTCAACTTGAAATATATTTTCTGTATATAAAACCAGAATAAGATGTGAAACATTTTCTGCAAAGACTAACCTGTGATGATAAGACATTCATTGTGATCCAAGACTTCAGTGATGAGCCTCGATACAATCAGTTCTGGGTTGATTAAGAAACGGATTTCTTCTTGTACTAGTCCTGCCCCGGTCACACCGCCTCCAACAAAACGGTTTGCAAAATCAACCTAACAAAAACACATTTGGGAGGATTATGAGATAAGCAAACAGCATAAAATCCTTTCATTTACCAAGGTAAACAAAGTCCCGTATAATTTTCAATAATTCTGTTGAAATCTGCTACTATCACTTAAAAATACAAGCAGCAGGACAGAGCCTGATTAACAGCATGCCTTTCTGTTTTTTTCCTTTCTACTTCTCAGAAAACTTAAAACAACACAAGTGAGATTTACACAGCAAAATAAAGTTTTGCATCTCAAATGCTCTGAATCCAAGTTTTGTGGGTTTTCTTTGAAGAGCACATATTTAAGAATAAACCACATTTCAGTAAATGTAAAAGATGAAAACAGCAAATTACAGTATTCTTTTTGCATTGAAGAATTAAGTTGTCCTTTAATAAGCATTCTGCCGCAGCTGTCCACACTGAAGCAGAAGCATTTTTAGATTAGCATTGCCCCTGTACTAGTTGTTCTGTACCTAAAAGAATATCTTATGAATTCTCCTTGAAATGCACTTGAACAAGGCAAGTCATTTTGCTTATTAAGGTTTCTGCTTGAAACAGAGAAGCTCTGGATTCTATGTTTTACTGCAATAATACATATTTTGCAAATTACATTTTTAGACAACAGTTTTTAAAGGATTTGTTTTATTCAATAAAGTGATTACTGTTTATGCAAATTAACTGCCCATATAAATCTATAATTTCAAAAAGTCTCTTCACCTTTCAAATGCTATTAGCTTCTTACTTATTTTTATTTAGACAGCTGATAAGAGCACATTTACAGGAGGTGAACAAAAGTTGCTGGAGTGACATGAACATCTGTGCAGATTACAAATAGATTCAGGAGTCAGAGTCAAGTCTAAAGCACACAGAGAGCCAGCCACTAAAACAGCAAGCGTTCCTGAACTGTATCCTGGAAATACCAACACACTTCAGTTGTTTAAGATTTACTGAACTTGACTATGATACAAAAAAGTAGCATGAAAATTACCCACATGTTCAGCGCGTCAGGGCCCCAAATGCACTTTAACTATTCCGAGTAGCCTCACTTTGGGTCCCCATCCTTGCCGCTGTACAAACACACACCCTTGTCCCAAACCTTGCCTGAGACACATCATGTATGGGCCCATGCCCTCCCCCCATTCTGGTGCCCACTTGCTGACCGGACGTCTAGGATTGACCTTGGAGACCTGCCTTTGTCTGATGACCACCAGCCTGTCAGCAGAAACTGTTATTGTCACCATCCCTGCTCTGCTTGTCCCAGCCAGCAACCCTGCCCACTGAGGCTGGGGTCACTGCAGACTCCTGCATCGTCTTGCCTTGGTCATCCTACTCCCTCCTGGAGTGAGCACTCTCAGTCTGAGCAGAGATATTTTGTCTGATAAGACTTGAAATAGCCAGGAGGAAAAATATCACATCCGAGGCAATACTCACTTTTACAGAGTGCAACAGAAACAGTACATGGAAAGGCATAATTCAACCTTCTCTCACCTCTGAGGTTACAGTATAGTTGAATAGAGGGACAGCAGAAAAATGGTTCTTATTGAGCAGTTGCTGAGTTCTTAATAATTTCAGTACACAATTTGAGTGCTCAAGTTTTATAAAGTCATGAGACATTTTAAAGTTTGAGCAAAAAACATCACAGAAAAAAGTCCTCCTATTCTCCCTCCTCCTCTGCAGCACTTGTTCCTGGCTAAAGAAGTTGTAATTTTTTTTTTGGTAAATGAACTCTAGAAAAAAGACTTTTTTTTTTTTAAAAAAAAGAAAAACAAAAACCAAACTACTAATTTGAAAACTCAAATGTGTTCCTTGCTATAGATATGGACAGGACATCCTCCTTATGAATTTCTTTTGCTGACTGGCTCCCAGACCGAAACAGTGGTGTTGGCAGCAGCAAGAAAGTCTCCTGAACCACTGACCTGATCACTGTCTGGGGCACAAGAATAATTTTTTTAAAATAAACTGAAACCCTTGACAACTCATCAAGATCACAGCCTGAAACTTTTATCTTGTCAATCTTTGATCCTGGTTTGAACCAAAAGACCTGAAGCTGTCCAGGGCTTGTGATTTTCTGTCAGCTCTTTCTGTACCAGGTACATGTGCAAACCTAGATGAGCTGGGGAATATTGACAGTACCAAGATTGCCCTTGGAATTGATTTTGATGTTTCTTTTACATTGCATAACATCTTGTCATTTAAGTCAATTGAGGATAAACAAATAACTCTGTTAAGCTGGCAGACCATAAAAGTATGACAAAAACATGACATAAAGCCACATTTACTGTTATATGCGCTTACCTGTAGCATACCTTGTCCATTGCTTTCGATGGTGCCTTCATAGGTGACATGCAATCTAGACAGTTTTTTCTGAGATCTATCATTGAGGAAAAATATTGTACAGAAAGGATGGTTACAGAATCTTCACACAAAGACATCCATTTTAAAAGAAAACCCATCCAAACCCAAACTTCTTACACGCCTTAACATAAGGTGGTTTTAAAAAAACCCCGGATTAAAGAAAATGCATTTGCCATTCAGAAACAATTGGTAAAGGTTTAACATAGTCAATTGTTCAGTTTCTCCACCTCTTTCACCATAAAACTCGAAATTTGAAATTGAAGTTCTAGGTTTTTCACACAAGTTTGTCCCACATTAACTTGCTAACCAGCAAGAAAGCTGCAACACCTGTGTTTTCATGCTGCTTATCACCCATACTTCATTATATTTCCTGTCATTTCCGAAATCAGGTCATCTCTCTCTTTTTTCCCCACTCAAGCAACAGCACCGAAGATGTGCTACTGTTTTAAAAGTCATTAAGACTTGTTGGCTTCACAGGCAAACAAACATACTGGCAAACTCGGGGCACTCAAACTACTTGTGGCAGTTCACCCACTTTCCTCTGTATTTCTCTACGTAACAATCCACACCAAACATTGTTTTCTGTAGTACTTCCAGGCCTAAATCAATTCCATATGAATGGGATTCAGTTATCACTGATTTAAGAAATTTCTTACGTTAACAGGATGTTTGACTTACCTTTCCCAGTCTGGAAACTCCTGGAGACACTGCCTTGTAAACGTCACCAACCCCGTAGGTTCTACAGGCAAACCAACCCCAGAGGAAAATGTATTAACTGCTGGAGTTTTAGTCTTTAGATTATTTTAAGTGGTAAGCTTTTAAAATTACAACAAACATAATTCTTGGCAGAAACACAAGAGCTTAACTTTCCTCAAGAGCAGCTTTGAATCTTCCCCTGACAGTCCATGCTCAAATTGAAAACAAGTAACATGAAGACCAAAATATTCACGTCTCTTCTCCCTTTGGAGTTTGAGTATTTTTCTTTTTCCAGATCAAGGGAAAACTATTTCTTAAGTGATTTTCACTTAAACTGTAAACACTACTAGAAAGACTCAATAGTTGAAGTTAAAGTAAAATGTGCTGCCACTTAGAAAAAAAGAAATTGTGAACCTTTAGAGGTGACTACTGTTCAGTGTCAATAAGCAATGCACAGAGTACTTAACCTATGGATGGATGAAGCAGCAGCTTCAAGAAGTCCTACTATGTCAATAAAGATGCAGTGTTAGTGGATTCTAAATCAATTCGCTTTCAGCCCTACCAGGATGCTAGTGAAATTCACTGTATTTCAACTGAGAAAACACTCCTGCCCTCAAGCGAAAAAGAGGAGCCATTGCTCATTGCAGGAAGGATGCATTATCATCTTCTCTCCTTATTTTACTCAAAAAAGTTCAGTTTCGCAACAGAAAGAAAATATCAACCTTTTATTAGGCGATGTCATCCTAATAAAAACTTCATTTGAGACTCATTTCTTTGCTCCAGTAAATCTACTGCGCTGGCTTGTGAAAAACATTCAAAACATATGTAAAGCACAAACATATCCTTCCAAAAGCCTTAAATAATCCTATGCTTTTCTTCAGAATTACAGGGGTTTAGGGAAAAAAGGGTTGCTTGCTCTTAAAAAAAAAGTGCATAGCTTTCAGTAATCAAGTGCTTTTCCACAAGAGAACTCCGGTATCAGTGGCAATTTTTTGCAAATTAAGCATTCACCTTTTGAGCACAAAGTCTTCAGCTGATAGTCTCCACTGTGTTCTTTTACAAGGAATTCAATTACAAATTGAATTTTCTTTCAAAAAGAGTTGAAAAACTATTACAGTAATTTATAGAGCTAAGTTACTTCAGTCTTACTAATTCCTTGGACAAAAAAGAACAAGAAATAGGGTCTTTTAAAGGTATGATAGGAATTTTTAATTCAAGAAAAGAGCACTCAAGAATCTCATTAAATATTATTTGAAGTTATAACATTAAGAAATCTAATACGGTAGTTTCATAAAACATGTTCCCAACAGATTTCATATGCACAGGGGGTCAGGGACAGCTGCATAAATTTAGGATTTGGTTTGCATGAAAACATTATTACTCAAGCATTAAAAAAAGCTACTAAACTATATCTCTTCTCAGTCCCACACATAGAACACAATTTACTATTTACCTCAGAGACTTAGTTCTATTGACATTGCTGAAAGTTTGATAGCTGAAACAGGATGTAGCTGCATTTAATTTGTGGTGAATTAAAATGATGAACAGAAGACGGACTGAACCAAGTAAAGGGATTTTTATATTTAATAGCTTAAAGCTGTCTTTCTTTTAAACCCTTCTGAGAGAATATGAAGCTAATAATGTAATACTGACATGTAAAGAAAAAGTTCTTTTAAAAAAATACTATAATAAGGATTTTGCTGCAGATGTGATGTATGCTACTGCACTAAAATCTCTTCCTCCCCCAAAATACACTATATAAGCTCTGATACAGTTCTCACAAAAATAAATCTGGTTTTGAAAGCTTATGCAGATGTTCAAGTTCATGGTAACAACAGAAGATCTGACTACGCACACTAAGGAAAATATCACACTAACTTCTAAAAGAGTTGGGGATATCTCATGTCTTGCTATCACTTGTTTTATTTGAACTGGTAAAACTTCACAATAGCTTTTCTTTGGGAGAATAGAAGGGAAAAACCTGAACTATCAACACAAGTAGTGGAAAAATGTCTCAGAACTACAAATGTTATAGTTGAAGGACTAAATGCGCATAGTGCAGGAAATCTGAAGCTTGATTCAGAATCTTTAAGTCTGTGATTTTAAGGACTACATATGGTCCTAAGTTCCCTCTACATTTTCACTCTGATGCAGTGCAACAAGTAGTTGCATACATTACAAACATTATACATATGTATATTTATATATAGCATATTTATATATACACATATACACATTTAATGTATAAAGGGGGGTGAAAATATATCTTTATGTATTTTACACATCCCCGCATATATATATATATATGTATCAGAAAAAAGAAAACAGAATAAGCTCCGTGCAAAAAATTTAATTGCATGCATCATCTATGTGAGAAGAAGTGACATTAATATGAACATTAGTGTACGTAGCAAGCTGGCTTTTGTTACACACTTCCATCGTAATGTTGCATAGCCATTCCTAAATTTAATGGTATTAAATTTTTAATGTATCTGCTTTGTAGCTCAAAAAAAGAATAAAGGATATACTTTTTTCTGTGACTCTCCTAAAATAGCAGAAAAGGGTCTTAAGTTTCTCAGGCTTCCTTGGTGACCGTCCTTCAAACAATCTGAAAAACAAGAAATAAAAGCAATTAATTTGATTTCAGGGATGTAGTGCATAGTAATTAGGCTATTTACTAACTGTGATTTGATTTTTTCTACTATTATGCACATATTTCGATTAGCCTTGCATTTAAATACTCCACTGTAGAAAGAATTCTCTAGACAGCCCCTCTGTAACATGGGTCTTCAGGAGTAACAAGTTCATTCACTTGCTAAGTTTGTGATGAAGATGCTAAGTGAATGCCTATCTCACTCATACTGATTTTATAATATCAAAAAAATATAATTTCAATATTAACATCCAGGAAAGCTACTAGTTTTATTTGCAACAGACTGGCTTGGATTAAAATAAGTGACCAAAGGGTGAAAAAGTGTATGTTGAGTACTCCAAGATCCAAATGTCTTACCCTACTTTCAGCTCAGTGAGTTGCAGAGAAGAATTAATGCAACCATATTGCTTTCAAGAGTTTCACTGCACCAGCAGCATTTCTAAAGAAAAGAATCTACCCCCAACAGAAACGGCTTCATCTACTGGGCTACTACTGGCATTCTAACATTAATTTGTAAAAACCTAAGCATTAAAAAGAAGCCATTAAGTGAATGTATTCTTTTAAGGTGAGCTGAAATACTTCTACTGCATCATCTATCTTCCAGCAACTTGAACACGCATTACTTAATTTCATTTCCAACAAAGTGACAAGGCATTGTTATTGGCAACACATAATGGAATTTATCTGCAAGGAAGAACAGCGGCGCTTCAGAAATAATATCCTTTGAGTAGGAAGTTCACTAAAAGATGTCTGATACACTGAAAGCCCTGAGGATGTAAGATTCCCCCCCAGTAAACAGTCTAAGTAAAGGAATGACACAACATTATTCATTTATTTCCATGCACTGGAATAGCAACCTGCCTTTAAAACCAGAATGCTGGCAGGTGAATTTAGCTTTTAGTAGTGAAGTGAACTAGATTTTTTCAGCATTTAAAAATTCTCATGAAGTATACATGCTGAAGAGATCAATTTCATCCAAAATCTATATTAAGTCACAGAAGCTAATTTGAAAAAGATTAAAAAGGCTTTATGAAAACTTTTTTATTCTTTGAATAATCGATCGGGACTTTAAGAAGGCAAACTCCAGACTTATACAATCTATTTTAAAATGGGCCAATATGCAAGTTCTATCAAGGGGTTGTGCTTGCACAACTAATAAGGGGTTCATAAAAGAAAGAGCTGCTCTGTGTGTGTGTGTGTGCGTGCAAGTCTTGCCTAAATGCATAAATTATCTCTGACCTTTTATCTGGAAGTCTTATTCAGTATGAATCCTTTGAACTGGTTAATTTATCTATTAGCTCAATCACACCTTTACTAGTTTTTTGCCTCTTTACATCAAATTGAAATCTTGCCTATGTTGCAAACTCTCAGGAGAGAGTTCTTCACATCACAAAGGCAATACATGATTCGGCATAACTAGCAGACTGGGCAGGAGAAGTCCAGAACTGGAAAAACTATGCCTGAAATAAGTCAGATCAAGCTAAAAGGCAATGGCAAGGCAGATGAACTTGGTTTCATCCATTACAATTATTCACCAAAATGCAGTCACTCTGTCAAGTAGGGAATTTCAACCAAATATTTTGTTTAAATCTGAAGTGTTCAGCATTGGCCTGTCTTTTCTCTTGTTAAAAGCTGTGACAACTACCTCTCTTCTTTCTCCTCTGGGATCAAAGCTAGAGTAATGCTGATTTGCTTCTGAAAAACGTCATTTACAGCAGACAAATATTCCCAAAACACCATCTATAATAACAATAATGAGAAGAGATATCTGTATTTCTGTTCTAGCCCTATATGGCTGGACAGCACAAAAGAATTTGGAAAGCTCTGGGTTCTGGCACAGGCATCCCTTGCTGTAGAGGGATACTCCATGCAGTGGAGATAGAAGAATACTGTGGATACTGTGGCATTCAAAATTATCTGTATTTTGACCTAGTAGCTATATGCATCCAGTAACTACATGCATCAGATCTTTTATAGCAGTTAGCCCAAGAGCTCTCATCACCCTTCTCCTCCTCACAGTATTTGCTTTTCTTCGCTATAACATAAATTGTATTTTCTCTTGAAAATCCACTGTTAAATACAGGGAAAAAAAGTTTTTAAAATGTATTTATTTATTAAAAACAAAAGCAGGCAACACCAGTCCTGCACACACGTTTTAGGACTGAATCCACCACAAACGATGTTTGTCCAAAACAGAACGCACTCATAAAAGGATAGCCATTTATGGCAGGTTGAAGACACCATGTCTTAGAATAATATGCTTGGATTTACTTCATATTTTCTGTGTCTAGAACTTACTTTTATTAGTGAGCTAGTAGCAAACTGAAGATGGCTATCTGCAAACATGCTTTTTATTATATATATGTTTGCAAAATACAAACCACTAGTATATTACTTGCATATTTTCATATAACTAGGAACTCTTGTCTTCAGCTATTTCAAGTAGAAGTGCTTTACAACATTAGGAATTTGTTTTGAAGTCCAATCAGACCAGTGGAAAAATCCCCACAGATTTTAATAGACTACAAATTAACCTTAAACCTTCACAGTATCTAATTATTTAAAGTTATTGAAATTCATTCAGTTGAATTTGATTGCTTCATATGTTCTTTTAAATTTCCACAGAAATCATATCACAATGACATCAATGATTCAGAAGACTTCCACCAAGCTATACTAAAGCCAGAAGAAGAAAAGCACAAGAGAAAAACCAACACACCCCTCCCAAAACACACAGGCAGCCAAGCTTTCTTAAGCACAGCCCAAAGTAACCAGTCATCTTTGTGAATGCAACAGTAAAACCAAGAGGTATTTACAACAATCGAAAATAGCCCAGTCCTGCCCCATTAATTTAAGTGAGGATATAACATGGCAAAGTTATGAACATTTTAACCTTGAACCTCACTTCTGAAATGATCAGTTAAGCAACATATGAGAAGTTTTATTTCTGAAGCAAATATCTCTGTTTTGAAGAACAAAGCTAGATGAGTGCATCAGTAAGATATTAAATAAAATTATCCTTCAAGCTCTGAGACACAGATCCTACTAAAAAAACCGCCCAAAAACGTAAGTGGAAACCACATAATCAATTTGCTGACAGAAGAACCCAAGGCCAAAACCCATTAATTCCAATTAAAGAACTCATCCAAATGAAGTGCACTGTAAATCAAATGCAAAGCACTGCAAGCCCACTTTCAGTCAAAGTAATTGAAATATTACTGGCAACTGCATACGTAAGCTGTTTTGCTTTGTACAAGATGTTCCCACTGCCACGCAGCTAACTTCAATTTAGCAGATACAGGAGCTAAGAAAGCTTGCAGGGCTGATCACCAAACACAGCTGCAAATTTATCTCTGGCTCTCCGGCTTCCAAGCCAGAGTAGCAGCAATGTTATCCAAATAAAAGACGTCTACAGAGATACATTTAAGTATTCGAGGAATCAAGGTCAGAGATTTAAAAACATAAGAAAGTAGATGTGTGAACAATGTCATAAACACAAGGTAGATTGATAAAGTCATTGTGGCTAAACGAAAACTCTTTCCTAGCAAATATTCAGACACTTAATTAAATTGTTCTGAAGAGAAATCCTATATATGAGAAATAAAATATTAAAAATAATAAGAACTGATATTGGGAAAATGTAAAAAAAAATTTTTTTTAAAAATTACTCAACAGCTGTCAGTAAACATACAGTAAAGTTACAAGGCAATAGTTTATACTATTTCAATAATTACTACAAAACATGTGCATTTGTTTCGCATTAGTGTTTTCCTAAAATTTTAGGGTGGAAAAAAGCACTTTAAAAGTGTAGCCAATATTCTGGTTTTTGCAGTCTCATTGACTGCAAACTCAAAATTATCTTATTTTCAACCATTTCCACCTTAGAAAGCTGGAGCCAAAAACTCTAAAGAACCTACTCCTAAGTTCTTCGAGAGCTGAGGCAAGCGGCAAATCTGCAAGGTACTTTAAAGGCTGCATTTCCAATGACAACAACATCAACATGATTTAATAACATTAAGAGCTACACAAAAATGACCTTGGCATGCATATAGTTTACTGGGGAAACATTGAACCAGCTTAAGTAAACAGTTCCGAAATACATTGTTTCTGATTAAGGTATAATTAAAATATAGTAGTTTACTTGTAAAATTTAATTTCCAATTGATCCCTTGATGTTACTTGAAGAACCGGTTCCAGTAATTTTTACAAGCAGAAGGAACCATTATAATAATGTGGTTTAACCTCCCAGTTAAATAATTTCATATTGGTATTTCCACCCCCAGCCTGTATCTTTCCCATCCCCAGGCTGGGCTTCCTTTGAATGTTTCTTTTCAAAGAGTATAATCATGTCTTTGCATTGAAATCAGAACCTATCATAAGACTCAGAAAGCTGTCCATGCTGTAACAATATGCAAAAATTTGCAGTACGGATCATACTTCAAAGAATACTTCCCATTCATAAATCCATGGCATTTCACATGTGCTATTTGCAAAAGCGTGGATATACAATTTTATACTTATGGTCCCCACAATTAACTACGTGTGCTTTTTCTTAAAAAAAGGCACTAAAAAGTGCCTTTTTCTTTACTACTGTAGTTGAAGACACACTTGTATTGTTTCTTGCACTTTAGTGTGCTCTCACTAAAGATAACATAGCATCTAAGCACAAGTGCAAGACATTTTACTAAAACGTCATTTTATTCCTACAAATAAAAGTGGAAGAAGGATTTACAAGGAAGCAGTACGGATAGATGAGTTTCACCCAGAAAAGAGACTGAGCAGGGGGAAGGATGGAAAGTTAAGGCAGACATGAAAATACTGACTAGACATTACCTTCAATCTCCAGAACAGAGCTAATCACTAAACAGAGCTTTAGTCTAAGGTACAGGATGACAAAACACTTGGAAAAAAGAATAAACTAAGCATCTTGCTTTTTGTATTTTGTTGCATTTCAAGCCTAAGCTTCTCTGATGTATACACGTAAGGGTGGAAATACTATGCTTACATATGTAACTGTCAAACTTGTATTACTCTCCATATGATTGAGGGCTATCTTCATTAAAAGGCTGAGCATTCTTAATTGCTAGCAATCTCAATGGGAACTACTAAAGTTTCATACCAATACATGGAACCCTAAAGGAAAAACTAATACAGTGTTGAATGGCACAACATCATCATTTAGGATTACATTGGTTGCACTGGGGAGCACACAAGAAGCATCTCTTCCATCTTTCTCCTGCAATTTTTCACCCCCCCGGAAAAAAAAAAGTGGAGTTCCACAAACAGAAGAGAAAAATCAAACTCCCCCCTTTTCAAAAACACTATCATATTTGTAATGACGTATTTTTTTAAGTTTTGATTTGCAATGCTAAGCACAGTTGATCAAAACACTTTGTTTCAGTAAGGGTTCTGTCACAATATTATTTGACATTTTTATTCAATTGTGCTCAAGGTAACATTAGTCACACGCATATTAAGGACTACCTATAGATATCAGTGTATCTTATGTCTAGGAAATCTGTATGCATTAATGTGCACAGAGAGAGAGAACCCCATCATGTAAGAATTGGAATGTGTATATAATTATGTGTGCTTATCACATGATTGCACAGGATAGAGAACAATCTCTTTCACTCTCTAAATATATAAAAACAACTCAATCTACCATATAGGAATAACTTGAATTACATTAATTGCCTGTACCCTTTGCCCGAAGTATTTTCTGAGAAAGCTGTTTCAATTGTTTATGTATTGGGTGGGGTTCCCCCCATACAGAAATATTTATCTGCCTTTTAAACCACAGTGCTACATCACTAAAGCTTCACTTCAGTGAAAAAGATGGAAGATAGTTCCAGTCAGTTACTGGTCAAGGACTTTTCATGAAGAATGGAGCTGCAGCAAGTGCTTCACTGCTACCATTTACACTCCCCTTATCAAGAGA
>NW_009218737.1:39266-78262 GCF_000690835.1 Fulmarus glacialis
GCTTACACACCTGTATTTTGTGAATAGCAATACTCCAGACCCACTCTGGTCTCCAAAGCACCCCAGGGGGTGCACAAGGCAATCCACTAGGATGCAGGAAGAAAATACTCTTGTACCATTCATAAAATAAAAAATATTTTTAAAATAGTGTTTATTTCATCTTTATCTCATCCTTTTTTAATTTCTTTTTTTTGTGCATGTTTTAGAATGTAATATATTAGTACAGTAGCACATGTATGTAATTTATAAGTAAATCAATATGCATATATTGGGGGTGCATGCTCAAAAATTTTTTACTGATAGGTATGTGCAATCAAAAAAGTTTGGAGACTACTACCCTAGACAGCTTTAAATACTTAAACATCAATTACATAATGTGAGATGAGGAAACAGTAGCAAATTTAAAATGGGAAATTCTTATATCCAATATAAAATATAAACCCTTACTAGAAAGTCCTGCAGCCATTGAAAATATTTTAAGTGAGAACTAAAAGTAAAGCTATTCAGAATATCAGAACTTCAATTTATTAAATTTGGACTTTAATATAAATCAAAAGCGGAATAATCCAGATGAGAAATTCCTCCCAGAGAGGTGGAAGGCAGACAAATTAACCAGCTCTCTGACAGCACAAAAGGAAATGCCACTGCCTGGGTCTTGCACTTCCCGACAGGAAAAAGTAGCACAACCTTACACAAGTCAGGTACAGCAACCTCAGTTCTGCTTTTCTGGTGCCTAATGTATGTCTCTTCCACTTAGTAACATGAGTTCCATCTTTCTGTATTAAAACCGCCTTCCTTTTCTCTTTTTATACAGGAAGTAGTTTAGAGTTTTTGAACTCCCTTGGCATCAAGTAGGAGAAAAACAATACATTCAACAATTCAACCTCATAGCAATTTCTTATTTACCATCATGTATCATAGGTACGAGTTGTCGTCATCTCAAAGTTATTTAAGAACATCATACTATTCAACACCCTTATGTTTAATTAGAACTTCATCTTTAGATTAAATAGTGACTTTTAAGATTTGTATAAACAAAAAAATTGAGCAATGTAATTTTGTTGGTAATCTAGATGCAAAAACTATCTTTCCGTCTCAGACACTCTCACATATACCCACATCTCTATTCTCTGTGCTTTTCATTTTGTACTTTTGTTCACTGTGACAAGTAATTTGGCACATTATAAACCTGTTTTAAGAAAAAGTTTTGATGATTTAGGAGTCTTAAAATACATCAGATTGATACTTGACTTTGATGAAAGGATAAGATGCTAACTCCAAGTACTCAACACCAAGGAATAGCAGGGTAAAATGTTTTACCCTGAGGATCTAAAGCAAAAGACATCCCACAGCATGGTACAACTAAGTTCTGGACTAAATTACTAAATTTACTATGCTAACAAAAAAATATTCAGGTTGAGTACTGTTTTAATCACTATAGCAAAGTAATTATGCCAGACTTGTTAATGTTGATTTTAAATTTTTCAGAAAATTATACTCTACTTAAAGTAGGCTAATTAGAACATATACCTAAGGCTAATTGGAACATATACCTAAGGCAGGCATAACAGAATCAGTTTTGTAGGATCAGTGTCTGTAAAGTCAGAAAACCTGGAACCACTTTCCAGAAGAGCAATGCATCTCTCAGTCTAAACCAAGTTCTCTCAAAGTCACTAGATAATTTATTCCCTAGAGAATACTCATTAGTGTTGCGAAATTGATGTTGTTTATGAAGAGACAATTGCGTTACTGGTAAATTAGATTTCAATTCTCCTGCATAAACGTACTATACAGTTTGCCCATTTCCTTTCATATATTATACGTTCCATAAAAGATATATATATCTTAACTAGTGGGTTTTTTCCCCTCATTTCCAATCACTTGAAATTACTTTAAAGGTATGTTTGATAATCATGAAGAAATTCAGTCCTAGTGGAATACTGGTGGTTTCAGACCAGAGCATCCACTAATATATGTGCCAAAAGATCCACCAGGTTTATGTCATTAGACATACTACCTTCAATTATGAATTCAACCTCAATTGCTTTGATGGGAGCCATTACAGATGTATAGTATCTCCAGTTTAACTACAGTCATTTTTTGAAAAAGGAAAACAGAGGAGTTATTGTAACTTGACATAACAGCTAAGAACGGATCTGTAGCAGGTCAAAGACACAGCACAAGCAAAGTGGGTCCTTGACAAACCTGTCTCCTTTTCAGTCATCCAGAACACTGACTCCAGATTGTGTAAGTTTTTTTCCCTTATATTTTGCTTTTACATATAATCAAACCAGGTAGTTTCCTAAATTACCAAATTCTATAGTGTTAAGACACAGGTCTGATAATTTGGTCGGGGCGGGGGGGTGTGTGTGGAGAAAAACCTCCACAGTGCAAAGTCTTGTGTGACAGTGGACAGTATCAGTTTTCAGCATCTTATAAAAAATACATGCAAGAAAGCATAGTTCAATCTTATCTTTAATATATTTCAAAAGGAATATGTTTTTTATGAAAGTGCTACGTTAAACCACAAACTATTCACAAAGATGATAAATTATGACCATCACCATAAGAAACTACTTTAAACTGTGCAACCAACATCATAATTGTAGAGATGATCTCAGAAGAGTCAATGCAATTCATGCTCTACATTCAACCAGCATGCAACTTCCATGGAAAATTTATCAGTAAGAGGAATAAAATGGCAAATTTAATTATTTCTTTCTTTTGTGATGCGATATTTTTTGCATAAAGCTGCCCAATCTATTTCCATCTTATATATTATAAAAGTGTTTTTAAAAAGAAAAATTGAACTCTTTAAATTTAGCTTGATATTTTGAACGGAAGCAGTATTTTATGCTATTTAGTATCATCTAATGTTTGGCCACTGAACGGATGTCATTCTATCTAATAGAATTCATAAATATTAAAGCTCTCAAAGTTAAACTACAAATTCCATTTTATTAACTACATTGGAAATGAATTATGTTATTAATGACTTAAGAATCGTATTAGGCCCATCCTTGCCAAGTACGAAAGGGAAGAATTCAATTAAATTACTGAGTATTTCATTATACACAGGTAACTTGCAGTCTGTAGCATGATGAGCAATCAAAATAGACAGTCGGTGTCGCAACATACTATTAAACTAAGTGCTTCAGCGTCAAAAGAGGAATGCTTACTTTTGTTCTCCTCTCATCTGACAAGACCAACAGGCAGGAGAGGAGAGGTAAAGCACAGATGACTTGTTAATACTACACATACAATGGCCTTCCTTCCAATCAGTTGCAGTTATTAGCACATGCACCGGCATTCAAACAACTTGCCATCATCACTGTAGTAACAATGCCAAGCACTGGTGCACCAGAAAATGCTTAACAGAAGGAGAAGGAAAAAAAAAAAAAAAAAAAAGAAAAAAAAAGAAAAAGAAAAGAGTAAATTCTCAATATCTTGCATTGTCTGTATGTTGTTTTGTCAAACAGATTTGTACCTTGGGGGGAGTAGGGGTGGAAGTCACAATATGCTAGTTAATACCACATAAAAACCTAAAGCAGGGAGAAGACTGGGAGGGAAGAGGGAACATGACAGCATTTAAACGTCGAAACTGTAACTATTTTATATTGTATAAAAAGGTACTAATGTTTAAGTCTGCATAAAGTAAATTGATAAATGACTGTTGTGTAAAACTGAAAACACAAGAAAGAAAGAGCTTATACAGTTGTGTTTCTAACTTAAGGCACAAATTTTATTTTTTCAGTCTCAAAGAGTTGAGGGGAGGGGTGGAAGCCTTTTGTATGAACGTAGAAAGGGCATGCATAGTGGAATCAAGGAACACCACATTTGCTAAAGAAAAAAATTCCTTAAATGCTAGCACCCGTTTGGTAATTTTGCTTTGTTAGGGAACCATGGCAGATTATTTTTTTGTACCCAAAGAACAAAGTAATTCATTCACAGTCATGTAGCAGATGAATTATGCTGAGGAAAGAACAAAGTCTGGAAAAGGCTGCAGACCATAATACTGTAGGGAGAAAGGGTTGCTGTGTGGAACAATCTGTTATGCCCATCCCTAAGCAGACAGAGCAGAGCAGCAGCCTCCAAAGCCTTTACATCAAAACATTGTTATAAAGAGGGGAAAAAAAAAAGTCACAAACATTTTAACTTCAGTCATTGCCTACTGCCTTTTGAGTATATCCAGCTCTGCGAAGGGCTTTTTTGTAAAAGCTGAAAATACACACTGCAATGGACCCAACCTTGTCGTCTTTACAAGTCTGAAACAATAGCTGAAAACATGACATTTTATTATCTGTCCTTGCTACTAAAGAACTAACTTTTCAGGGTGAGAAAATACAAGATTGAAGGAGGAAAAAGAAATAGGATACTACCCATCGTCCTTCTCCTGCCCTCATTTTAGATTTCAACTAAGTCAGGTTATATACAGTAGCACAATAGAAAACTGTAAATTCTTGTAGTACTCTCTCCACCACTCACTCTCTTCAATCTCCTTTTGCTTTTATTCTGCCAGTCCCCCTCTCACTGACACATTCCCTCTTATTTTATCCACTGCCTGTCACACTTCGTATTCTACCTCACTAATCTGCTCATTATCAAATGCAAAATACACAGGGGGAAATTTTGGTCCAACAAATGGTTAAATAAAGAAAGGACTGAAAAAGGAAACTGTAATTATATAAAAATCACATAAATTGGCAAACACTGAGGAAGAGCCACTTTTAATCCTCAAGAACCAGAGGACATCAGCTTCCCTTTTCTCCAATTTGGCAACAATATTCTTGCACTTACACGAATAAAAACGGCTTTCTACCTTGTGTGATTAAAAGCTGAGCATTACCTCACCCGTAATGCAAGAGGAAGGCCTGGAGGTTGTCTGCTGTATTACGCCTTTTAAATAACATTGTTGGAACTTACTATGAGTGATAGCACTAGTCAGAAAACAGAGGACTGACTGGAATAGGGCAGAAAATCCTGAATAGTCAATACTTTATACTGGTCATTCTTTAAGTCTATAGCAGGAAACTATTTACCTAATAATTTGCCAAGGCTTTTTATTTAAAAGTAGTTCAAAATATTATGCCCCAAGTTAACCACTAGTATTACACTGTACTACGGTGACTTTACATTGCTGTGCAATGTTCATAGAAGAGAATATGGATTTACTCCAATGATTAACAGCATTTTATTCTGTAGTTGGTACTAATTTAACTGCTTGATTTATAACAAGCTTAAGTTACAACAAAAACTGATACCTTAAAGTCCTTTAAAAAAACCCCATAAAATTCAGCCAGAAGTGTGTAGCTGGTGCAGTCAAACAGAACTCTTTCCAGAACTTTACTGTTCTCTTTCACTGCTCTGAACATAAATCTTTTTTAATGCATGGATGGTACTTTTCATTTATTTGTTCTTATGAACTAATAGTGGAAAAATACGCTGAATCGTATGGCACATTAATGCCCACCCACACTTCTCTTCCATAACCCATTGCACTGTTGGAATAAACACCAAGACAGTGACCCTGGTCTCTCTTCTGAAATACACATATAGAGAAACCTGTGCTAGCCCTTAAAGACAGCAAACACCAAAAGCATTATTAGTACATTGGCATGCCTGACAATTTATTCTGGGAAGTTCTAGTCTAGTATGGGTCTTGTGACACACATACCCAAGTGTGCTAGATCATAGGTAACAGTATTTTCATATTTCATCTCAGTTTTCAGAGCATATACACTACATATGTTAACTGTGAGGAATAAGAAAAACTCTAGATCAATAACCTATCCAAGTTCCAGCCTAATAAACTTAAGGTTGATCTACACAGACTTGTATGGAAGTGCCCAGAAGATGACAAACTCTCATTTCTAATCTACAAGTCCATCCTGCTGCATAATATTCTGCAGCAGGAAATGTCTCCGTCCTCTTCCCCCATTTAAAAGTGATACAAGCATATTTAAAAAAATCAAAGATGTGAAGAAAAATTTCTAATCTAATCTGTCTGTAAGCTAGCGTTGAGGAAAAAAGAATAAGCATTTGTTTAGAAATCAGAGTATCTTTAATTAAATTCTTATTGTGGTCTTTTTAGGCTAACTTATAGCAAAAAGGACAGGTTTATTTTAACATGCAGCTCTACAACTGCCTTAAAATGATAAGAGATTGTATGGATGTTGAAGAATGAAGTCCTAGTGATCTGACTTAATGTGCAGATCACCACTACTGACAAAGGAGACAACAGAAACACGGCTGGGGAAACACTGACCTTTAATTTAAAAACATATAGAACACTTGAAGCACAACTGAAGTACACCATTCGCAGATGAATGGCTTATGAGGAGGTAGGGAATTGTATCAGCCTAATTATGCCAGAGCAAGAGCATGTCTGTGTGCGTGCATGCATGAAAAAAAGAAAAATTTGGAATATTAAGCATCTCTTCCTGTGCACAAGATCCTTTCTTACATAGTTGCATAGTTTTCTTGTCCCTTAGAGGTAAACAGAAAAGACAGAAAGCAAACTACTGAAATAAGTGACAAAAACAATGAGTTTCTCCCCTAAATGACAACGATAATATTTTCATTGAAGGGTTATCAGCTTCATTTACTCCAGAGTGCCATACCTGTTGAAGTTAATGTCTGGGTAGCTAGAATACTCAGACTTCATCTTCGCATTGCGTCGTGGAAAAGTACAGAAGAAAGCATTGGCTAGAAAACTAGCAATCTGCTCCTGTGACATAGTGATGGAGTGATTCATCTTTTGTTTCAGTAGAGGTATTGGCTACGAACAAACGAAAGGAGGGGGAGGGAGGGGCCAGGAGATAAGGGAGGAAAGGAGAGAGAAAAATAATTAGCTTACTCCTTTTAAAAGAAAAAACAGGAGCACAAAATTACATTTGTTAAATTAGAGCAAGAGTAATTTAGGCCATTGGTGAACCCTTTAATCAGCAGCACCATTAAAGTCAAGAACAGTTTATTCAAGACAATTTGGAAAAAGCTTGCTTGACAAACTGCAGATTTCAAATCAATAATAAAAAGAAAGACCAAGAAAACACAACTTATCAAACAAAACCATTGGGAATGAAGAGGGGGAAAAAAAAAATAGATGGGATGTTGCAAATCCTGGGCAATCTTAAAAACTGAAGTAAAAACCCACTTTCAATAGCTGTATAGTTAAGAACCCTTAAGGAATGCTTTCAGCTACAATAACCATGCTTTATACTTTACAAAGAAACATGGAAGTCACGCCACTGATCATCACTCTATGACTTGCTTTGAATTTTTTTTCCATCCTACTTGAAGAAATAACAGTGATAATATTTGCAAAAAGTGCATGATTATCCATTCTTTTATAATCAGAATGAATAAAAAGCTCAGCTTCACTTTGGTTTTCAGTTTGGAGTTTTATTTGACTCTAGTCAGGGTCAAATACAAATAGAAACAGAGGGGCAGGGGAACGAAAAAAACCTCAATTGTTATACATCTTCCATTTTATCAGGCTTTAGCCTCCTGATTTGGAATTTTCACTCACCACATTCACGGCATTTTATTTGGGTTTTGTTTTTTTTTTTTAAATTATGTCATAATACTGGGGGAGGGTGGGGGGAAATCATTCTGACTGCTAAGGAGTGAATCCAGTAACAATTATGATAAACTCACTTGACAGGAGAAAGAACACAGTTTTCACCTCTTCTTCCAATATTCTCAGCCATCACCATTAGCCTAGCTCCAGGAGAGCTGAGCAGCTACATTTTAATCCTTTTAGTTATGAATACAGAAATTGCTACTAATTTAGACTGTTGAATACACAGCCCTGTTTGCTCCACAAAAAAACAAGTTTTCCTTCATTCTTATAACTACTACACTCACATTCACTGAATCTCATTCTGTCTTCTGGCTATTTAATTAACAAGCTATATTATGATGTCTGAAGTCACACAGCTAGAGGGGGAAAAAAGGCTGAGAAACTCTGTCTAGTAAGTTCTACAAGCCTACAAAAATAGGCTATTTTGGACAGTATGTTATATTGGAACAAATTTAGCTTTATGTCTAACCAAAAAAATGAGTCTGACAAAGTTCTTCACAATTTACACTGCCTAACAGTACATCATCTTTATAAAAGGCATTATTACATGAACTTGCGAGTCTTGTGCTTGACTTTGTGTTCAGAAACTTCACAGCATTCTCAAAAACTTCCCCCATCAAGTGATTAGTAAAAACATTTTAAAGAAATATTCATACTGTTTGAAATTATATATCTACTGTAGGACCCCTGCAGCATAACAAAGTAGGGAGAGATTTTCCCTGCTCCTGTCCAAAAAATCAATTCAGAAAACTGTAACAAAGGAGCTTACAAATTAGAGTCGTTACCCTGCTAATGTGTTACCTATTATACATCCTCACTTACTTGATCAGTCCGATTCACCTTTATCAGCTTTACTACCTACAGGACTGATTCCCATAACAATAATAAAAAATTAGTTAAGGTTTGTATGTGCTCAAGTATTGTGATGCTCTAACTAGAATAAAATATGCTCCCAAGTAAATGAAGGCTTTATGAAAATACTACTTGTGAGATTAAAAAATTTCTAAAACAAAAAAATTACATGTTTTAAGATTATTCAAGTATTTCAGTTTATAAGTGCGATTTTCAAACCTGAAAGGTCTTATGGTCATTTAATTTAAAAAAGCAAGAAGGAAATCCAGCACATAGAAAGCAAAGTGTTACTGAAGTTCAGGCTAAAAATATGACAGCTAGATATATTTTTTTACATTCTACTCTATCATTATAGATGTGCATTGTCCGTTCCACTCCCTATGCTTTAGCTACATTCAACACAAAAACTATAGCTTTTATTAAGAACATATGATCCTGATGTTTTGACCTTAGCCATTAGTTACAGTTTGCAGAAAAGTGGTCTGCCACAGAGCACTTATCTAGCTGTGTTTACTCACCTGGGTGCAGATATTAGGGAGACAGAGCGCCAGCTTGACCATATCAGGAAGAATGGACTGGAACAAATGTTGAGCCTCCGCATCTTCAAGAACCTGTTAAAAAGAAAGAAAAAGAAAAGAAAAAAAAAAAGCTTTTTACCTCAGAAATAATGATTGTACAAGAAGTTTGTGAAAACAGGACCCATCCAAAACAAATGAGAGGAAAAAAAACCAGGTCCTATTACCTTCATGCAAATCTGTAGCATTTTTCATGGTAGTACCTCACTGCATTTTACATTGCAATAATCCACTAATTGAAATATAGAAAGAACTCTCAAAAGTTGCAGTTGAGAAAACATGTCACCAAATGCCCTATAAAGGAACCTTGAGTAAGTTATCATTTGACTCCTTCCAAAGCAATGAACCAAATTCTCAACTGATAAAAATCACTACCTAACCACAAACGTACTGGAACAATTTACTTAACTCTCATATTCAGGTCATAGTCCAAGACAAGTACCTGTGACATTCTCCTGTTAAGGACATATGAAAAGCACTGCTGGGTCAGATCAGTGGTCCTCAGCAGCAGCAACAGGAAATGCTATGTAAGAAGAGCATGCAAGCCAGGCACTTTCTGCTGTCCATCCCCACCATGTTCCCTCAAGAACTATTGCCGTTGGATTACATACGTTAAAGGGTGCAGCCTGCCTGGTCCCTTATGCTGAAGTTGCAATCTTTCCAGTCTCTTCCTGTAAGACAGCTGATCTTATGACTATTTTAGCTGCCCTTCTCTACCTGCTCTAACATTCTTCCTAAGAAGGAGAGACCAGAATTGACAACACTCAAAAAAATGGGCACACCAACATTTCACAAGGCTTCTCAAAGCTTTTATACTCAAGACCAAAGTCACATCAAACCCTTCTTGTCCTATTCTCAATTCCCTTCCTGACACTGTCTGGCCCACTGTTGACATGTTTGGCTGCCAAAGCATATCAAGCCAACGTATTCAGAGAAAGTCTAGGATCTCTTTTCTCAGTTGCAACTGCCAGTTCTGAGCTCAACATCACATACCCAGGGTTTAGATGAACGCACCCACACTCCTATTCATGTATCATACACCTATTTTTAAAAGGTGCAAAAGGTTCTTTACGGTGGGCAATGCTCTTCTAAGAAAAGCTAGGATGGGCACATGAATGGGAGGTTGTGAAAAGAAAAGCAACATAAAGCAGTGCAGTTGCAACACGCAAAGCAGCCAAAAGCATGCCATATCCTCAAAAGTCTCACATTCTGCCGTATGAACAGGCTGAAGTAAGATCAAGGACAGAAAAGCACATTCTCCATTTTCCTGTGCAGTGGTGCAGTTTTTCCCCTGATCTAGGGATCCGGGCACCAGATGTGACTGGCTATTAGATCTGCATGCTGCGTTTAAGGCAAAAAGCAGTGAGAAGAGAACACACAGCTTGCACTACCGCTGGGGAACGGAAGACGAAGGTCACAGTTCAGCCTTCTGCCTCCCTCATTCCCCTACATCCAGGAAGTCTGTATAGAGATACAACTATCTTCTACCAGTTTCTAGATTAAAATCTTTAAAATTCTGAAACCATGGCTTTAAAACTATAGAATATTATTTTTCAACTAAAACTGTTAGAAAAGAATTGGATTTACTACCAATTTCACACAAAAACCATTGCAGACAGAATGCATGAAACAGCGTCAAGGTATTAACAACTTCAATCTCTGCAACACTTAAGACTGAAATCACAGAAAGTGATCTTTTTAGCCATATAATCAAAGCTTTGCAATTCACACTTCAATGGAAAGTTTCATACAGACTTCAGAATGTAAAAAAGATACTGGCAATTTTCTTGAGAAGAGGAAAATACGGTGCCTCTGACTCAAAGCATACTGTTCCCCATAAACGCCAAGCTGAAAATACTGTTCGAAGGCTAACAACTTCTGTTCTTCCAAGATCATTAAAATAACTATGGAAGTATCTCTGCTCTATTCCCTCCCATTCCAAGTGATATAAAGGGATAAGAGTACTCAGGAAGTTAAAAAACAAAACCCAAACAAATGCTCAAAGGACAAACAACTTATGGTAGGGAAGAGGGGAAAATAAAACAATCACAATACCTACAGAGTTACTTTCTATGCATTGTGTATGCTGCTCATGGAGACATACAAACAAGGTTTAAATTTAAAGTTTTAAATTGAAACAAGAACTTACAAAGAATAGCAAGCCTAGGAAACATGAAAATCATTTAATATAATAGAGGAGGAATCCAAGTAATATACAAATTATTACTGAAAGTAAACTTTTTTTTTTAAGGTTAAGACATGAACAAGATGCATCTCTTTCCTGTTGTTGGCTGCATATGCACCTACGTATTTACACAGTGTAAGTCAGATATTGAAAATTAGGACCTAACCTTTAACATCATCTGCTCTAGCCAGAAACTTTGCTCTGTTCTTAAGCACAATGTTTTTAAGTGTTTTAAGCAACAAAATGAGCATTTAAAGGCTGGAATTTCAGATCTCAATACATAAAATGAATATTTAAGTTAAATCTATTCAAAAGATGACATTTAACCTCAGATGTCTAACAGCCTGTCAAATTCTGATATTCTCTCCCCTTCGGGTAACACTTCCTCCCTTTTAAAATTGACATATAAATAGTGGCTGCTATGCTTTGCTGACTGCCACAGACTATACAGTATCACTTATCTGGTGACACATTATGGTACTGGACTTTGTCATAGCTGTCAAGACTGCAACCTTTTCTTTATGCTCCTTTGAAAACAATATAATAATAGTATGAGACAATTTCTTCCCAAAACAGAAGCAGGGCCAGCAATTGCACAGCTCAGCTCTGATACAAAATGCGTAACTACTAAGTTCACTCCTTAAACTCTGAAATTCTACTTTTATTTCTCCTTACCTTCCTAATGTTGTACCAGAACATGCTCTCCCCTCTACATTATTCCTATGCATGACTTTTATTAGACCTCCACTAATGAAAACCTCAAAATTTGGAGCTGTTAATGCCCAGAAGTTCTCTCATTGGACTTCAGACAGATTATTCTTAGATGTAAGTGACAAATAAGATGTTTTTTTTTTTTTTGTGAAAAGTGTCAGGTGCCATGAAAACCTTACTACATTTTCACAAGATAAGTCACTTAAAGGACCCCACAACTTTAAAAGGATGATCATTGTGAGTGCTAAGTTCACAGACCTTGCCAAGAAACTCCTAACTCTGCATTGTTCTCTAATCAAACCACCAAGCAGCCTAAGCAACCCTGTTTTGAATACTCCCCCTGTTTAGGCAAAGGTCTCCTAAATATTGCAGGGAAGCACATCAACACTTTTCAAGCTCAAACATGGTTTGTTTCTTCCTGGAGATGTTATAACTTCACAAAATAGCTGCTGCAGTGAGTAATCCAAGAACTCTGTTGTTCAACTGCAGGTGCTAGTTTTTTAAAAAAAAAAGCAACCAAAAAAACCCTTTCTCCCTAATAAACTTTCTCCCTAAAAATAACTCCTTGGGGAACTATTCAGTCCTGTGCTTCCCATTTATATCTTGAGGCTACAACCCATTATTGAACAGAAATATGCATCCTTCCTTGCTTTAAGTTTCTAAAAAAACAAAGTAACTTGAGTCATGGCCACATCCATGTAATCATAACCTCCCTGTTCTGCCCATGGACTCCTTCTGTACAGGTAACGTTCCTTTGAGGTTTCTATGAAAAAGAACACCTGCAAACCCCTGGCTGCTTGGTCCGCATCTTCTTTTGACCACTAAACCAGCATGCCACCACAGTTGCAGCTTTGTAGACCAACCACTGTCACTGCATATTCTCAGCTATGCTCAGAACCTGGTTTTAATCTGTGCAGCCTTTTCAGACTTTGAAAGCAGCAAAAAAGAACACTCAGTCATGGAAAGTAAAAGGATTCCAGGACATGGAGTGCTGACACCACAACTACATCTGACAGACATCCCACGATGCAAATGCCAACCCGGGAGAACCTAGCAACAGCACAGAAAACACCTGGTCACAGAACTGAATGAAGATTTATTTAGAAGGAAATTCTCTTCAGGAAGCAGTGACCTGTACTGATGTAAAATCCAGCATATTTAGAGTCACATTACACATTCTACTTATTTGTTGCTGCTGAAAGAGGGATGTGTCATTCTATCTCCCCAAACATACACACCACATTTCACCAGTTCCCACGTTCATCTGATAATTTCCTGAGATCCTTCAGCTTGGGAAAATAACTTTGGGGGGTGAGGAGGGGTGGGGTGGGTAGTCTTCCTTTGCATTAATAAGTTGAACCAGCCTTCCAAAAAGTCATGCATTATTAGATGTTTTGCAGGGTGGGTGGTAGGTGAAACAGAACCAGTCACACCCCTTGTCAATGGGCTACAAAGGCAGATACCGGTTGTAACTCTTCTCACTGAAAAAGCAGTAATATTCTAGTTAGTATGAAGCTGTTACAACAAGCACCGCACTTTGAAATAAATCTCCTAGTACAGGAACATCTGTATTGATTCAGTAATGTACTTTTAACTGTGTACAATCCTTTTCAAGGCTACAACTATGCAAAGGTTAAGAGACAGGATTAGATTTCCATTGTTAAAAAAAAACATTTGTTTTATAACTTAAAGAATTATAAAATATGAAATGGTTGTCAACAACTTCTGATAAAAGAAAATACATCAAGTATCATAGCAATTTTGTTTTTAAACCATTGATCAGTTTCTCCTTTCCTTATTATGCATACATGTCCTTTGCAGCTTCCTTCAGGATTTGAAATAAAAACAAAAATACAGTGTTGACTTTATTCATAGTCCTCCAATCATGCAAAAAATTATTTAGGAATGAAATGAAAGCAGGGGTTGTACCCCGAGGGAAACGTATGTGGAATCAGAGTTGCAAAGCGTGACTTGCCTTTTGCCAAAGAAATCACTTGGTGATTTCATCAGTATTTGCACTGGAGTGACTGATTAAATGAACATGACTTAGGGCTCCAATTCATAAGATGCAAATGGTTCAGCGAGCCGTGGCAGAGGTAAGAGCTCTTGGCCAAACTTGCATAGCAATTTTGCAAAATGAACATTTATACCGCAGCAAAGAGACGTGACTAAACGCCGCCATAAGTAATGGCCTCTTGTCACTATAAACCAGTCCTCCAAAACATAATGAACGAGTATGCCTGACAGTCCTAATAAGAAGGATCTGAGGTAGCATGGGGTGATAGTGATGGTAGAGAGTTTAAATCTAAATCTGACAGCTCATCAAACCAAACAAACTGCACATACAGAACACAAATTTGGACAGCTCTATCTATCACATGGGAAGGTAGAGTCATCACGCCAACAGGCAACCAGCATGCTAAGACGGCAATGGCTTAATGCTTTCAATTTGTTTGGTTTTATTTCCCCATATTAACTTTTGCGGCAGCACAAGGACCAACTGAACCATGTTCTTAAGGATGAAGGGGAAAACCAGAGTGCTTCCTTGAGACTTTGTGTCATTTATTTCCTAATTCTAATGGATTTTGACCTTCTGACTTTTTCCTTCCCAGCTGCCATAACGTCTCATGCACTTTCTTAGAATTACTTTGTTTCAGTTTGCATTTGTAAGTGGTCTGTACCATCCGTTACTCTACTGAACTGTCTTTCCAGTAACAGCTTTCCTCATTATTTTAATGTAAGATATCATATGGTTAGAGGTAGTAATAGCCTCCTAACTAATTAGACAAACTGTGTAACTTCTGTGTACTCTATTCACAGTAAGTTCATTCTCCTAATTTCAGGAATAATTTTTTTCTTTTTCTTTCTTCACTATCTTCAATTTGTCTCAAATAAAAAAAATCTGTATATTTTTACAGTGCATTAAGATCCACATGATGAATACTTCCAAGCTGAAAAACTTGGTTGCAAATAGAGGTGTAGCAAATAAGGGCATATATAGCCTACCTAGATATAACATCATTACTAAACCTCCTTCAAGTCTGCAATTCAAAGAAAATAACAACGATAGATATGTGAACAAAGCAATACTACTCACATTCTTGCAAAGAGAAAGATTTGCTCAGTGCCGCACACAAGCAATATGCATGTGGAACATGACACGAAGTCTAAGACAACTCGGAATGGTCTCCTGAAAAAAATCTGGTCAACTTTTGTAATTTTGCAATTTTGGCAAGGATAATAGGGAAAGCAAAAAACTGAAGAAAAGTAAAAAATATATTTGGGAAACAAGGACAATAGGAACTTGTGTTTGAAGGCTTATTTTCTTTTTAAGACTGTTAACAGTCTTGCTCTACCCGTAAGCATTTAAAATGCTGCTTTTTTTCATTCAATGCATAGACTGTACCTCCCTTCCAAAAGCTCCCATTTCACTGTCAAATGAGAAGTAAGAGTTCAGTTGTGCTTTTGCACTATTCTACAAGATATCGGTTCTTGTGCACTTTTGGATAATGTTAACAATTTTGATTTCCCACTTTTTTTTTTTTTTTAAAGTGTATTCCACAGAAAAACCTCCCAGGCATCCTGAACCATCTCCCTCACTATGCCTCTCCAGCTAAGACTTACCTTTGAGGTGACACTTACACAAAAACTTGAGTGTACTTAAGCAATTACAACATGTGGCTGCTCCTTTATTGCACTAAGCAATGTTGTCTTCATTTTCTCTTCCTTCCAGAGCAGCCTGTACTTACTTACTTACTTGTTTTCCTGTCTCATACAGAAGCATGCTTTTTGTATGCTGTTTGTGTAACACCTAAACATGGTAGATTCTAGATCCGTGACTAGAACTCCTCAGTGCCAACAGAACAACCAAGCCACTGTCTATGACATTTAAGTCTTTTACCTGAAAGTAAACCAACCTCAGACTGCCAACCTGTACTCCCTTTCTTCCCCTAATCCTTGTCATAAGTGCTTTTAAACATTACAGAATCCTAAAAGCAGACTCTCTCAATCTGTTATTTGGAACAGCTGGGAGAAAAAAAAAACCAAACCCAACAAAAAAGTCTAAACAAGTTCTTATTGGGTGACTCTACAAAACCAGGGAGTAGACGAATTCTACTTAAACACATTGTGCCACAACTATCAGCGTATCTGATACCTAGACAGAGACACTAGGCTGCAGCCCGCTAACTTGTATGTCTACATAAAACAGACTCCTTGTCATAATGTAAAATATTATACATATAAACCAGATTGAAACCTAGAAGCAAAGTGGGGGTCAAGGGGGTGGGGATTTTAGTTCCCATTTTATTAAGTTAATGAACTTCCAAAACTGCAGGAGAGAATAAACTCTCAACTGCCTCCTTTAGTTCCCTTACAAAACTAATTCAGTAGGAAACACACTTAGCTGTCAAATCCACCCCATTTCTTGAGCACTTGTCTGATTAGAAACCAGAAGGACAAAATAATCTTTGGAGGGAAGAGGGAAAAGAACATAACACTGGATTATGCGAAGAAGAATCTTATTTGAGAAGAAGAATGCTTCTGACATTTATCAAAACCACAAACTGACACTTCAAAAGGAAAAAGGAAGACAGCTTACAAGGCAGAGGTTAATTCATTTTGTTTAATTTTTTTCCCCCTGAAGCCTCATTCACGTCTTCTGCCAATCCAACCCTGGAATGATCTCTCAGGTGTATCATCCCTAACAATGGCAACTTTGTTCTCAGAGCTTTTCAACATTCTAAATAAAATCTGAGAGAAAAATGTATATTTATATTTCCATCTCCTCTTAATGGTTTTAGAAGCCCCGTTTATACTGCTAAGGTACTGGAAATCTAACCTCAATCATTTTATTACCAATGAGTAAACCTCAGTCCTGATTCTCTACAGGCCACCAACAGACTCTACCTGCATATTCTTGCAGAGCAACTCTATCATGAGCAGAAACATCACAAAACTTTCCAAAGCACTGGCAGAGTCGTGGGAAAAAAGTCAAATACTGCTTTCTAAATACTTTTGAGTTACCCTTGGGAAGCACAAAGCAGTAGAAAGGACAATGACCTTGTTTCTACAGCAAGGCTGTAACATGAGGAAAAAAAAGTATCTTCCATCTGACTGACACAAACTAAGGGTGAAAACAATCCGTTTTCAGGTTCATTCAAAACTTTTATCTCTCTAAACACAGTACTTGAGGAAAAAAAATGTTTAATACTGCTATGATTTTAAAAATATCTGCTAAGAACCGTAGTGTGGAAGTATTTGATGGCTTTTGAATGCTTAACTACAACTTTTTTCAACCACTTTTGAAACTGATAACCTTGGCACTGAAAGCTCCATGAGACAACATAGGTATCTCCCTTTGAAAGCTGTATTTTCTTTAACATTACCAAAAAAGGTCAAGCACAGACAGAAGGGGAAAAAGAAGGATAAACTAAAGATAACACAATAGCATTGTAGATTTCAACAAATCTATAGACTATTTTTTGCTTGGTTGTCAGAATTATAGACTCAAAATAACCAATATCTTGAGAAAAATATCCAGGAATTAAGATGATATTGGCCAAATAAGACCCTCAGACCATCTCCAGGGTAGACACACTGCCACCTTTGCAAACCTGCTCTTTAAAGAATGCATGGCAACTAATAGCAAACTCTGCACGGAAGCAACATAAACAAATTCAATTTTTTAGATGAAAAAGCATGAGAAGAATTGGGAATATAGTTACACTACACTTCATTTATGCCTTCATAGTCATCCTAACAATGGCAATGCCTCTTTATCACTTCCCGACTTCCATGTACACTTTTTCAGAGAGTGTTTCTCTTGAAAGTTTTGACCATCATCGTTCATCAGGGTTTTTTTTTTATTCTAAATGCTCCAGACATTAAAAAAAAAAAATCTAAAGGCACAAAGCAGCTAAGGAAAGCCACCACAACCAAAAGGAGCTTCTCTTAGTCATTTGGGATAGATAGGTGAGCACCGATAAATGATGATTTACACATAATCCAATAGAAGCAAAGAAATCTGTTCATCAGCCCCCTGCTCCCAGAACAAAACAAATAAAGCAACTATCAGAAGATAGCTTTTAAAACCAGAACATTTATATTTACTAGATTTTTTTCTTTTCTTTTCCTTTTTAAACAGAAATGTTCTCAATACAGTGAAAAACTATGAAAGAGATCCTCAGGATGTATCTTTACATTGTCTCAAAGCACTAAGTATCCATAAACACTTAAGACACAATATAATTAAAACTCTACACCTGGTATGCGTAGATATGCCTTCCCTGGTAGTTCTGAATCAATAGTCTGATGCAATAGTCATTGTGATGGTGCTTACAAAACACCACTTAAAAGATACTCCGCTGTTTTGCTGAGAAAGGTCAGAAAACTAAGAATAAGCCTGTAATTCAGTACTCAATGCTCTTTCTCCTCTACAGTGCTTAGCTTCTAATGTTTTGAATGTGTACAAGATGCATATTCCCCCCACCCCAGAAAAGCTCACATTTTGTTCAATATGGGGACAAATTCCTTTCTGCTACTGTGAAAAGAAAATCCTTCACGGCACATTCAAAAGACCTTTTCAGTTTAGATTTTAAAAAGGTAATCTGATGTAATGAAAATTGTTTGAAAACATCTGGACTAAAATGAAATCCAGCAAGGAGCAATGGATAGGCTATTTTCAGCCTTGGGACACTTTACTTCTTGCTTAAAAGCCTACATTTGTAGTGCTGACATCTCTGTACAATGCTCACTTCTGTTAGTACTGTCCAGACAATTATAAAAATGATTTATCAAAAACCCAGTCACCAGAACAATTTGGTACTTCAAAATTCCTTCTATTCCAATATCACTGATTACAGCAATCATTTTTTCAAGCAGGTCATTCAAACAACAAAACCTAGAGGAAAGACTGACATGGTTCATAAGACCTGCTAGAAGACAAGAGTGGGGTAAAGCCTTCTTAGAACAGAAACATCTCCCAAGATATGCACATACTTAACAGTAGCAGGTGTTCTTAAAGAGTTTGGTCTTTTTCAAATGAGGTAAAATCCAGAGTTCAACCATAACCCAACTAGACTGTACTACAGTCGCATCATCTTCAGATATTGCATTTATAGACTTTTTTTTTTGATGAAAAATTGAAATAATGGTAAAAAATGGAAGCATTATTTCCAAAATTGTCCAGGTAATTTCCAAAATTTCTTAAGGTTATTAAGTTTAAGGTTATTAAATTAATGTTATTAAGGTTAAGACCACACACTCTTAAAGGCTGTGTGGTTCTGTGGCTGTTTGAAATTTTGCAATTGGAGTATTTCATTGACAAGACAGTTCTTAATTTCATTCAAATCAGCTCAGTGATCTCAAAATGCAACCAATTCTTCTTAGAGAGGAAGCAGACATACTGCTAATATTTACATATCTGATATTTCTGCTCAGTTCTCAAACATTTAATATGCTCCATCTTAACTCAATTACTTGCATCTGACACATTTTCTGAAAGTACCAAGTTCAGGCCAAGTGTGCTAGTATACTACATAGCAACATACATTCAAATGAGAAACTATCGTTTGGCAAAAAATGCACTAAGCACATTCTGTAGATATTATCCCAGGTTTTACTAGGTTTACGCCACAATTCAGCAATTTAATAACACACATTCGTCAGGTTTTTCAGTGAAATATAAGAGTTTTCTTCTATTTATGTTAATTATTCCTAAGTGCAAAAGCATTGACTAACAGAAACAAGACTCATTGTAATATGCTCCATCACTCCTCACTTTAACAATATTCTCCTATATTCTGGAATCTGTGCAGAACACCTGCAGTAGGAAAAAAGTGGTATCTTAGAAAGTGTGTGCACTTATCCATATGAATATTGCTAGGCCAAAATTTATATAGTAAGGATTTGTGCAAATGAAAAGTAATTCATAATACAATAATTAACTTCAATTTTTCAATAAAAGTAAACCAGACTCTTGGAAGAGCAAAACATCTGTAATATGGATGTGCGATATTTATGGAAGATAGAAAAAGTTGTATTTATAAATGAATTTATTTACATACTTATCTTGCATATTATATATTAAGTTTATGCATTTGTAAATGACATTTCTAGAAAACTTGAAAAAGGTATTAAGTGAGGTTCTAGAAATTTACAAGTAGACACTTGCATGTAAAAGCAGACAGTAATGAAGCCTCACATCCTGACTGTTCCAGACTTCTAAAAGGATCTAGCATTCAGAAGTATGACCGTCATGCAAGTTTTAATGGAAAGAAGCAGGGAGAAATGGGATTCCTTTTCTAATCCTGTTTCAAGACTAATTACTGTAATTGTAAGACAAACATTTTTAATAGCCCATATTCTATATCATGTAAAAGCATAACTAAAGGGTGAAGAAAAATAGCAATATATTCCTTCAGCTTGACAACTGACCTTGTTTTCTTGCTACATAGCTTTTTATCAGATTTAGGATAAGCTGAGATTTGTGCCATAAAAAAAAAAAACTGCCAATAGCCAGTTTTGAGGCTAAAACCAGTGAACTCATGCTTGACTGGAAAAGGAGAAAAAGGAGCACAAATAAAGTGGTCTGGTACATTCTTCCTTTTCCTTCATGCTGAAGGTTCTTCTCTGCAATTAAGTATAGACAGGAAAAGAGACTGGTCTTTTTAAAGGGCATTATCATGTTTCTTTCAACCTCATAGAAAAATCCAAATTTAAAAGTTATATAGTTTCTTTCATAATAGAAAAGGATTTCCTGAATGCTGAATTTATATGGGAATCAGCAGCAAATATGCAGATCCTGGTCATTAAATAGATTGATTGGCTTCAAACAGCTTTCCCCGCCCCCCCCAAAAAAAAGACCGCAAGACATCCATAAACAGGCCCTGCAGACACACACACGCTTTTTCCTACACTAAAAGCCAAATCTAACAGTTGGAAACTGAGTGTTACACAGAGGAGAATGAGAGAGTGTCTTTGTAAAGATACCAATAGCATATCCCCTTTAAGTCTTCCTACTTGCATCAAGTAGGCACCAAGGATTTAGAGTTCTGCAGAGAGCCTGGAAAAACAAATTTTAAGAGGCATAAGTGCCTTCCAGTGAGGTTCATTTAAAATGTCAATTACCTTTATTATTTTGTCCTCCTAAAAGAGGCTAGCGTATATATCCCCATGCCTTTCTGTCAGCAACATCTCATATTGGTACTATAACATAACGGGGTCTGCGTGACAAAGCCACTTCTGCCTCTCAACTTCAACCCATCAAAGTCATAAGAATGTAAAAATGGACAAAAGTTCATGAAAGCCCATCAACAAAAGATGCCTAGAAAGTCTAACAGCAAGAAAAGCAAGTAATCAACAGCACTTCCTCACAACACTCTTTACTTGCAGTAATCAGCTTCAGAAATTTCCAGAGTTCATCACAGTATCTGTGTAGATGTCAATGCGATCTTTCTAACAGCAATTTCTCCAAATCCCTTCAAAACCTGATGTAAAGCCATAGCATCCTCTACACCCAGTGACAAGGAGTTCCACAGCCTTTTACTCGGTATCTAAATAAGTAATTACTTTTGTCTGGTTTTGAAACCCTTACCTGCTAGGAACACTCACCTGGTGTCCCTTAACTGTTGTACTAGAAGAATGAACAGTCATTTCCTCTTCGCCCTCTCCTACATTGAGTTTGGACACCACTGTTATACCCATTCCTCACTTCTCTCTCAATTAAGATGAAATGATGAAACAGTCCTAGCTTATTTAGACATTCCTCATATGGAAATTATTACATACCTTTACACTATTCCTGACCCCTCTCATTGTATCTTCTCCATTTCACAGACAAACTTTCCACCAAGATGATCAAGCTCAAAGAGTCCAGACAAACATAAAAATAGCTATGGATACAATGTGAACATCTGCAAGATGTACTGTGATCCATTTTTCAGATGACTCACAGAAGCTCAGAGACAATCACTGTCTATGCCACACAAATTTACCTAAACTCCAATCTTCGGTCTATGCTTCTCAATAAAACTTATGTCTGAACTATTTGCAATTTCCAATACATGAGTAATCACCAGAGTTCTTTTAATGACATGCCTAAGTAGTGAATTTAACCCTTTTCAGCACTGACTAGCATACAGACATTATTTCACAAAGTAACTTTTTAAACACAAATATTTGGGGAATCCTAAATGCTAACAGTCCTGCATACATAAGTCCCTCTCTTCCTGCTTTGCATGTACAAAAAAGCAGCAAGAGTAGCTAAAAATCAGATGACTAGATCTGATTAATTCCTTTTACTGAAGTATATCAGGACAGCCTATAACTTAGATAATTTGCAAGTAAAATTTGAAAAGCATATGAGCATTATTTCTTTGTTTTCTGACACTAAAATGATGTAAATGCTATAGTTCTTCTCCAGGTTTTAAAGGAGTTTAGAAGACGACTGAAATTAAACCACATAAGCAATAAAAGCGCCCATTGTTGTTTCATTGCCTGCAGAGTTCCTTTTTGTCACTTTAAGTGTCTGTCTTACATATTTTTCAGTAGATTTGTTATTAACTTAAGTATTGCTGCTAAATCTCACAAGTTTTAGATAGGACCAAATAAATCAGTTTGATACAGCTCTACTGTAAAGGACAAAAACAAGTTGTGAGGCTGCTCACCAACTGGTTCACGTCAAAAGAGCTCAGATTTTAATGACGACAGAGATTCTATATCATGAAGGTTCCTGAAGCTTCACAACATAAATCCTACTGACTTAAGTTCTTGTATACTATGCAACTAAAATGGAATTTAAAAGAAGGATCACCTTTAAAAAAAGTTATGCACTGCTTATACAATTGTCATGGCATTTTCAGATTTAAACACTCCCCTGTTCCTGAAAGAACAGGACAGATTAAAGCAATAAGAGGAAGAGTTCATGAAACAACATTAATAAGAATTACGCTTAAGCTCTAAGGGACTTTAAAGCAATACAATAAAAACAAAGCATGTCCAGAACAAGCAGGCCCAATCTAAAGCAGCAGACCGTATGACTATCTTAAATGATAAAGCCCTACTTTTCCCTTTAAATAAAGTTGCTGTTGTTGGAGATTAATCTAAGACATAAGCCTTGAATGACCTCGCTAGACTTTTCATTTCATACACTTAGGAAAAAGCAAAAGAATTTGGTCTTGCCTGGAAGAGGAAGGGCAAATCTACAAGAAAGAAAAATAAAAACTACTACAGTACGTAGCACTGTTGATCAAAAGCATGTAATAAATTCCCAACCTATCATCATTCACGTAAATAAAGCTCATCTACAACACATTGTGGGTCCCGAGACAGCTCCATCCACAGCAGCTTCCTCATGTTTCCTTTTCTACTTGTTGTTTACTCTTTCCTGTTTGCCTTCTAGGTAAGTTCTGGGAAAACAGATGCAAAGATGACTTCCAAGTGACAAGAATTTTGCAAGTAAGAAGAAAAGTGTTAGTGCTAATAATTTTCATCCACTAAGTAATAACTTGAATAAATCCTAAGCCTGTTTGCCAATATTAACAAACAGATGGCAAAACAAATTGATACAACAGTCAGAAATTCCATAGAGGACAACAAAACTATCAGATGTCTGAAGCAAATAAGCTACTGAGAGTTTTATGTACATTACTGATGGGTGCTATGAACTTTTTAAAAGAAACAAAAAACCCCGAAGCTCCCAAATTTACTTCACTGTACAAATAGGAATTTTACTTCCACACATTAACTGGCATCCATAAGAATCTTTCTAAAATAGCGTGAGGGCTCCCTCTTCTGACAATGCTTTGGACAAACTGTAAAACTGGTCCGCCTGTACATGTCTGGGTATGTTGTTTTGGAAAAAAATCGTGGCTCACATACATGATATTTATTTCCCATTAGTTAAGAAAGCTGAAAGTGTTTTAATCTTAAAGGAAAATAAACTTAAGTCCAAGAAACTGGTAATTATTGTTATTACAAGGAAATTGATTTGAATCTTACAAGTAGGATTTAAAAATAATGCATATTTTGACGGAGTACCTTGGAAGGAAACTACCTAAAATAGGAAACACAATGTAAGACTGATACGAAAGCATTTAACAGATGAATAGATAAAGTGAGCTGTATCCAGAATCAGAAGATAAAATAACAAATGGTACTTTATAATTTACCAAGCACAGACCTACTGAAGTAATATCTGAATACAGTGGCCTTAAATGAATCACTAAAATAGACGCCATGAGATTTGTGGACATAGCTCCTTTCTAAATCAGAATTCTTGGTTAAGAATGTATTGGAAGTCAATAGTGCCCAAGAATATAAATCGATATTTGAGGATCATAAACTCTGTTTTAATCTTCTTCTTTTAATATATATTTGTGACTAATTCTCCCTCTGCTGAGCTGCTCTAGTTACTCAAGCCAGCTTTCCTTTCAACCAACCCTCGTAACTTCTGTTGAGCAAACGTCACCTGAAACAGTTCCCCTGTTCCCTCAAAACCATAAGATACAACAAGAAAATACACAAGCCAATGATAAGCCCTTAATCATTAAATCCCAAATACGGTAACTTCAAAAGCTATAGTTCACTACAGCTAGTATATTTAGGTCATTTCCACAGAAGATCTCAACTTTTCACTCAATAGCTGCTCACTTAAGCAGACTGCAAACAGTCTTTGAAAGCAGATGCCTTGTTTATTTACAGAACTTGAAGAGTTAATACATCCCTCAATCATCCCTCTCTACAAGATGTGTCCCTTCCACATGTTCTGTTCACTAAATTCAATATATTCAATAAACAAAGCCAGGGTAAGATTTTGCTCCTGTAGTCTACAAGGAGCCACTGTCTTATGGTGCTTCACTATTCCTTATTTAATATACTGCTGCACACTCTTCACCTTGGTCTAAAAATCCATGTTTTGAAACAGCTCTCCTCCCTTCATCTGGGAACCTCACAAATAAATCATCATTCCCAGGTGACAGAAATTGCCTTTTCACCCTCAGTGAAAGATTGATGCCTGATACATAGTTTATTTCCCCATTGTTCCTCTCTTCTCTGGAGATAGCTGATATTACTTACTCTCGCTGGCTGATGATCTCTGAATCTAATCATCCATAGTTTCCGAACTCCCAGATGCACGATATGAACACATCAGGACAAGCTCAGTTGCATTTGTAGCAATACAATGCAAATCTGGTACATTCGTGACACGTATTTTTAAATAAATAGTTTGCTTGTACTTTAAAACATTCTAATAATTTAAATATGTATTCTTTAATAACACAAAGTTCATCAGTTGAACAGGTCAAGTTAATTTTTGTTAGTACAAGAGTCAATAGCAGTAAAGAAGCCAAATAGAGTCCACAGCCTCTACCATCCGGCCATGACAGCTTCAAAAACAGAGAGACCCCACAGATGAGAGGAGGGAGCACTAAATTGGCAAGATGGGCAAACACAGTAGCTCTCATGGCTAGCAAATATGATACCACCAGTATTTTTATAGGTACCTTCTGTCAGTAATAACAATACCGTGTTGCATGCAAAACAAAACTCATTCTGTAAAATAGTAATCTCTATACGCAATGGAAATAGGCAATAGAAAGAACAGTTCCTCTGATCACATGAATTAAGCAGACATCTATTTTAAACTAACAAAATTAACTTCAAATCAAATTTAGTTTCCACTGAACCTTAATACAGGTTAGCAAGCCCCTCCCAAGAAAACAAGCACACGTGTTTTAAAAGCACTTATGAGTTGGTGGACGAAAAATACAACAATTTCTACTGCATCTCATTTAGTCTCCCATACTGCTTTAATTAGCATAGTTTCTGAACGTCGGTCAGGATGCGCATTAATAATAGTCCAACTTGCATTTGCCACCTACTATTCATTTTTCTTTTCCATCCTCTTCCAGGAAGGTAACATGAAGTCATAAAAACCACCCCAATCTTTCAAAGGCACTACAGTTTAAATTCATCATCTCAGGTATAGCAAAATTTTACTATTAGACCAGCAAAATTTTACTATTAGACCAATACAAACACCACTGTAATATAACATTGAAGTTGTTTAAAAAAGGAAAAAAAGAGCAACACTTTTTAAAAAAAGAAACCACTACACTGGAAATATCAATACAATTCATTAATAAATCTGGTTATCATAAAACAGAGAAAAGGCATTTCTCATCTTACCTTCAATAACCTTAGTTGTTACTGAAGCACCTAAATTACCTGCTTAAGATTTAAAATTAATCCAGTTTATGAAGTAGAGTTATCATTTCAACTGAAGTTAACAGGCAAATAACTGTCCACATAGATGATGATTGCAAAACCTTTACTCTTGAAGAGGGAAGTAAACCCAAAAAGCATTGAGACGTATAGACAAAGTAGTCACTTATATTTTACTTTTCTTCCTATTTTAAATCAACTTGGTTTACCTTCTCACAGAAGTCAGTAAGAGCAGTGAAGTCCCATTTCTTGGAATAAGCAACGTTGTATCTCAGTATAGCCTCCTAGGGAAAGCGCACAACAAAATAAAGCTTAGAGATACTTATTAACAGAAGAAAAAAGATTTTATGACATTTCCTTCTTGAAGGAATAGTACCATCTAGTGGCTAAAACCTGTCACAGAGCCTACCAAAATCCATAAAACTGTATTAATATGGTGCAACTTCATGATACTGAATCCTGTATTTTAGGTTTAGCACTGAGTAAGTTTAGTCTACAGGTTTTTTTTTTTCTCCTAGCACAAAACAAGACAAGGCATGCTTGGATCTGCCTACAACACACAACATAAACATTCCCCACCCCATGCTTGCTCTCTTTAAAAATACCGAAAAAAGTGTTCCTCAGAAATATAGCAGAAGTTTTACCAGTTTATGAACTTAAAGAATCAGAACCACAACAAAATTAAATAGGCCCTTTAAAACCTTTAAAAAAATTCTCAAGAAAAAATACCAAATAAAATAGCATTATCAAGGGAAGTTTCGTAAGTTGCCTGGGAAGCACTATTTATTCGTTTAAAGTTTATCTGGAGCTTTTGCACCCGCCCCCTTCCCTGCGTTTCAGGTATCGTCTAAATTACATTATTCTTCACAAAAAACATAATAGCAATTCTAAGCTGCTCCAAATCACAAATCATTAAAACCAATGAGAACTATAAGAGTTAGCAATAGAGCATTACTCTCCAAATTTACAGATTTTTGTCAGCAGCTTGAATTGTTGCAATTTTAGTGGCGTATACTGGTGTGAACAGTTACTGTTTCAAACTCTCTCACCCATGCACGCCCTGCCATCTGGTTACAGAAAAAGCCTACACGCTACATTTACCACAAACTAGTAGATACCGCTGGCCAAACACAATTTTGTGTACACTTATAAAAGACAATTCATTCTAATAATACCTAATAAATTCAGTGGTAACACTTAAGACTCATTAATTAAGACCCTTAATTCATTAGGGAATCCCTTGAACAACACAGATTTTTTAAAATTTATTTTTATAAGTGGTTAAACAAAGAACTGAGCCAGAATCACTAACGGTACATGGAGAGCCTGAATGTACTTACATGTATATAGACTTGATTTCAAATTGATAAGCTTACCTTCAAATCATGCGAGCAAGTAAATTTGTTAAGTAAGGCAGTTTGGATTAGTTCCCATCGACTTCCAGCAGTTCTATCCCCATTCTTTAAAACAAAAGCCAAAACCAAAGTCAGATTAAGTTATTCAAAACAGAAGGACAAACTGACTAATAATTGCCTTCCTTGCCATATTTTTTTAACAAAGTTTGCTTTATATGTGAAGTTCTTCAAAAATAAACCACATATTTTGAGTAACTGTAAAGTACTTCTGCAAGTTCTAGTCCACTCTATTTTACTTCCTTAAGAGTTCCTTTTTAATTGAAGCATTCACAAAATTCATAAAGAGCTCTTTTTCACGTACACAGCACTCTTCCTCGTGCCATCTCAAGAAGGACAAATAATGTTCAGTACATTCCTTGTGAAGAAAGTGGATTTTGCAGATAAAACATCACCACAGTTTATAAAATCTGCAACTCAAAAATATAAACTGAACCAACTTCAAAAAAAATGTAATATTAAGAATAATAAGGGCACAGATTATACAAGCACATTGCTGTGGCTGACTCTTGCGCCAACCCAAATTTAAGACATCCTGTGATATTTTTCCTCAACAGAAAGTCTTATTGATCATTGCAAGCAATAATTGTATTTCTTATGAGACCATCACAAGGGCAGAGACAACTCATCTTGCTCAACTGGCAACAAAAATCTTATCAAAATTTTATCTCTGAAACATCAATTAAATTCATTTTATACTGCATCTGTAAAATTGAAAAATTAAAAGACTGAGAGTATTTCCTAGAGGCTATAAAAATTCTCTGTTCCAGATTAAAATATCAATAATCATTATACAGTCTTCACTACAGGACACACTTGCTCATTCTATTCACCACAGTCTAAAGTATTTCAGTGGGTATGTTTAAGTAAGTCTTGAGCAGTGACAAGAAATACTGGATCAACAAACCATGCAGGCCAACTCTAATCTGTCCACCATTGTTTTAGCGGAACAGCAGACAGATACACCACAATCTATCAGCAATACCTGACAGAATATTATAATCAGAATGTGGTTACAAATTCATTCACATCTGTTGGCATCCCAATCTGCTTCACAAAAAACCCAAACAAACCAAAAAAACCCCCCAAAACCCCACCCAACCTTATAAATACATAAATATATAAATATATAACTTATATGGAGTATAAGCTTATACTTCATGTAAGTACAGAAATATACACTCCATCAAATCAACGGCTAGGTAAAATAATTTCTAGAAAAAAAAAAATCTTCTGCTCTGCCTGAAGCATCACAACCCAGAATGCAGCTTTTCAGACCAGGTATGTTCATCTATTTCATTTTCCAATTCCACACACACAGCTTGCTAACTGAGCAAACGCAGTAAACTGAAAACTCATCTATATGTAAACAAACTTATTTGATTACACAACTGTAAATACTTTATCTCACCTCATCCTCTACAGGGTATAAATTTTGTTCTGAGCAGGGCATTTTAACATGTTTGTTGTCCCACAAATCTTTGTAGTGAGTTGGAAAAGGTTTAGGCACCTCTCCTTCCCTCAGAAGATCTACCTGCAACACAGAAGGAGGAGGGGAAAAAAGCTCAGACTCTACTTTCAAGTTTTTAAATAGAAGAAATAAAAAGTAAGCAAAAACATAGTTAAAAAAAGCTCTCATCTACAGCCACCCTTTTTGGAAATGGGAAAGCTACAAACTGACCACATGATGGATAATCAGTTAGAAAAAAATCCACCTCTTACTCTTATGTTATACTTGCTGAAAGAAACACCACTTTATCGTTTGACCTCTTGAAACACTGAAATGAAGGTAATACATGCAATTATTTTATGTCCAATTATCAGCTAAATACTTCCTCATTTATGAATTTAAGTATTTACATAGTTCCATGCAAATATTTTCAAAATGTAGCTTCAAATGTAACCATAGTCATGTGCAGAAATAAATAACGCAATGTTCTTAAAGACTTAATCTGCTATACGGCCTTCTGGCAGCACTGATTCTCTCAGAACTTGCATTTAAATTTAATGTGCTTTTCTTTTGTTTGCGATTTATCCGTGACCCTACAGGTTTCTGGCCACATGTTTTATTTCAACAATAATTTGACTGCATATTACTCCAAAGGATTAAAGGCAAATATATCAGATTTGATCTAAAATGCAGTGGTGAAATCGCTAGAAACTCCTCTTCATTCTTTGTCTTTTTCATATCTTGAGCCTTTTGTATATCTTGAACCCAAAACAGAATCATATTAAAATGAAAATATAACATGAAAATGTTGAAGTACAAATTTTACTTGCAGACGTATTTAAATGCCCAGTTTACAACTCAGACAAGGAAGTACACACACACCTATGCAAAAGAAAAATACTTGTCCCTAACAAGCCAGAGGCAGTAAAACCATAATTACACTTCTTCTGGATCTCAATATCCTAATTCTGTGCATCAGAAAAGTCAGTTTTCAGGGAAATTAGTTGCGCCAGTCTGCTCACAAGGAACGGCAAAGAAAGATTTCCACAACCTGCTAATACTGTACGACTAACATTTGGCATTTCATATTATTGAACAATTCAGTAAGAAATTTTATTTCAGGTAATACACTGAATTATCGTACTCTGACGGTTACTGTATGACTGGCCGAGGGTCGCAGATGAGGAAGACGGGCCCCACACACAGGCATTCTTCTCATCTCTTCAATTGGTGTCCCAAACCACTTCTTATTAGTTGGAAGAGGAGGTGGCATATATTTAGGAATCCTCCGTCCTGGCCTCTGGGGTTTGAATTCACACTTTTCTTTTCTGCTGTTAAAATAAAATACATTGAAATATTTTATTTCCACTGAAAAAACCGGTAGGCAAATACATGAACTTCCACTCCAGGGTTACGTTTATAACAGAGTCAGTTTCTTTGCTAGCCTTTGCTGTGGCCCCAGGCCAAAGCTTTATTTGGGGACACCCCCCCCTCCCCCAACCTCCTCCTCCCCAACACACGCAAGTGCACGATGTCTACCAAAACACTCTTCTCTACAGGCTTACAAATACCCTCACAGAACTGCAATATGTTAGCAAGGCAGAGTTCTCCTCTGCAGAGTCATGCTCTTTCCCAACAGGATCTCTTTATCCAGGGACAGGAGACAGACTCATTGGTCTGCATTTGTCAGGATACCCTCTACAGACCCTTCTCAACTCTTAGAAAACAAACACGTGTGCATGCACAGATGCACATATTCCTTCTTCAAACTAAAAAAAAAAAAAAAAAAAAAAAAATAAACTTCTTAATCCCCCTTTCTCACTTTTATGTTGTGTTTTTCATGCCAGGTGTACAATACTTGCAATGGAAATAGACATTTAAAAGTAATCCAAAAAACACTTGCAAAATTCAAATATATGCAAGAGCAGATGAACTAATCCTCTTTAATGATCAAACGCATTTGCACGGATCTGAGATATTTTGGGGAAGAAAAATCTGAACCTGCTGTATGTTTGATGCAAGATACCAGATGTTTCTCATGCAAGAGAAAGTTCTCAGAGTAAAATGCAAAACAAGTTAAAAGCCTACACTTTGAGGTACTGTTTAGACCTCTAAATTCCCCTTAGCGAACTTACTCCACCCTTGGATAAAGATGTTGCCCAACCCGTTCACTGCCTCTATGCCTATGCCAGTATCTTCAGGTGCAGACAATGCCTTCAGCCTGGCCAATCACATGCAAACAGTGTAGCCACATCGGCTACCTGATCTAATGAAAACCAGGAGGAAAGCTTAAAGATTTTCTAATTGCCCTCTGAAGCACTATAGACAATACACTATTTTGTCTGGCACTGAGGATTATAACCTCCACATCATCTTGTTTAGGCCCCAAAAAGAAAAAAAAAAACCAAAACAAAACACAAACCCCTCTACAGCCTCATACTCTGCTTTACTAATTATTCTGTAAAGCGCTGCTAGGATTCCCATCTACCCACACAGCAAAACTTTTCCATGAGTTTCCCTTCTCAAACACGGACTTCTTGTAAGACACGATGCTCTAGCACTGAAAAATGGAAGCCTCAACCTCTGCTGCTTTGCTACAACAGCAATTCATTTAAATTAGTGAAAAGAGTAACTCCCTAAACCCATCATTTTAAACTTCATGACCCACTTCTCCATACTTCTTTTAACAAATTCTTCATCCATCCATTTTTCCTAAGAACTTCTGTTTTCCAAATCCACTCTCAGCCTACTCATCTCTTAAGATTTCTCAAATGCACCACATGTTAGCCACCCTCCGTCACCCTCTTCATTTCCTTGAAAGGTATGGTTTGTGCTGCTCCTCACATCCAGAAAGGACCTCCCAGTGAAGATGTGCAAAACTACTTTCTTGCCCTACTTTAAGGGCTTGAGTCTACTGAGATAATTGCTTATTACACCAACACACACAGTCCTTTTGTTTCTGCTTACTCCTTTGCTGTTTATCCACTTTCTCAGCTCCCACTGAAATCTAAACTCTTCAGAGCAGAGATTATCCTTTTGTCCTCACACAACAGCTAGCATACAGAGTCCTGGGTCATGCTGAAGGCTTCCATTTCCATTGCTGTAGTGTGTAATCACCAGTCCTCTCTCCCAAATCATGAATAAAGCCAAAAAAAGCCCCCGAAACACACTCACACACATCTCTACAATTGCTTTCAAAAGTGAAATTTTTCATGTCTATTTCAATCAAAGCATCAGTAGCACTGATACTTCTGAATGAAATAATGCTAGAGCTACACTCCATAAAGCACTCCTGTACCACCATTCATTTTCAAGCATTAAAAATCCTATGGTCTTAAATCACTTCTTTGATAAAGAAAATCAACTTCCTACAGTGTCTTTAATTCCCTATTTTAACAGATCTCCAATGATTTAAAAAAATTGCACTGGACAAACATATCCTTTAAAAAACCACAAGTAGTCCCATTAAAAATAAGTTACTTCAAGCTTACATCAAAGTTGTCTTTGTGTCTTAACATACATTTTGTAAAACTCTTTATACAATCCAGCCTCCAAAGTGCTATCACCAAAGAGGAAATTTTCAAGCATGAAAAAACAGATGAAGAGGCAGACAGAACTACCTTTTCTCCTCTATCTTAGGTATCCTCATGAAGTGAGAGGTGATTTTGGAGTCTCTCTTCACACCCTGTTTTGCACCCTTGCATTCTGATGATGGAGCAGGAGAGATCCCAGGTGACTTTGTATGCAGACCGTCCTCTTTAACAGAATTATTTATTTCATCAAAGCTTTCACAGCCCTTGGCAGAAAAATGTGACTTTCTTGACTCCAGTTCAGCATCCCCATATTGAATTCTAAAAGATTTGTTCATGGATTTTGACATATTAATCTCCTCTCGCTCATCAAGAAATGGACTCGTTTCTTCATCAGCCTCTGACCCATGACAGCTATTTTTAGAATTATCTACATCCATTGGAGACTCTGGTTCACTTTCTTTCTCAAAAGCAGGTGAATCCCCTGAACTGCTCTGACATTTGCTCAGTTCCCCAGGACCTCCAAGATCAGATTCACAAGCATCACAACCAGCATCTGAAAGTGGACTTTCCGGAACTACATCCCCTTCTTCTTGTTCACCCGTTAAACAGACAGAATTGCAACTCTTCAGCTTCTGTGAATTGCATGAAGCCACTTGTCCATATGTCTCAGTGTCTTTTGAAGAAAGTTTTGTATTTCCCATTTTCAAAGACCGGCCTGATGATAATTTCCTCTGAGTCCAATTGTCACTGCTTTCTTCACAGCCTCTCTGAGTCTGCTTGCCAGTTTTGTGCATCTGATCAATGTTGGCATTTTTAAAGTGGTCTCCAGACTGCATCCCCTTCACAGGCTCTGTGTCTAAGACTGGATCTTTGTCCTCAGCCTCCCAGTTATACATGCTGCCTGTCTGAGGCAAATTTACATGCTTTGCACCAACTTCCACAGATATTTTTGAATAATTTTGCTGACACATATTCTCTAGCTTTTTGACATCATGCTCACAAAAGTTCTCTTTTTTAACGGAAGTCATCTTGGGATTTGCTTCAGTATTGTTATTAATTTTGCTGTGTAAGCTGTGGAAGAGAAGTAAGGGAATTTAAAGTCTTACCTCCAAATGAAATTTCTGTATATGTATTTTCTTTTTTTTAAAGGAATGATTATAAACATACAGTGGAAACTACAGAATTTTACCCATTACACTCTCTAAGTGAGCACTACCAGGACCAACAAGTTTTACTGCACTGGGTGATGTTGCTCAGTAATGACCTGTTTCCATTTAAAGGCTCCAAAGGATAATGAATCAGTTGCTTACCTTAGAAATCTATTCCAGTGATTCATTATCCTTATTTTCAAATCTAAACAGTATTAAGCTATTATTTAGTTATTTTGTCCAGATGAAAAAAGTTAGAAGTCATGATAAAGTCCTCCTTAACTTTCACTTTAATCAGTTAAACACAATGAGCAAGGAAATCAATGGTTTTGTAGCCATTCCGTCAGAGCTACAAATTCATCTTTTAGAAGAGCAGGACACAGTAGTCCATAATCTCAAAAACATCCTATTACTTCCTTACTTTTACAAGCAGCCCATGACTCTTCAAAAAAAAAAATCACAGTACAAAAGCATAAGAGTAAAATATATTAGAACTGATAATAAAAATTAAGACACACATTAAATCAATTATTATTTTTAAAGAGAAAAATAACCTAATTTGTCCTGTGCTGTCTTACACAAAGAACAGAAGGAAATGTGTCCTAACCCTTACACAGGGAAATTAAGCAAGTTTTGTATAAGCAGATGAAACTTTTCAAGGAGACATTGGAAAGTCATTTCACACTTACGTACTAATTTTTGTATCAGTGTATTGATAAAGAAAAATACTTAGACACCATATGAATATTTAAAAAAACTGACTATCTTGGTGAATATATCACTCTGAACAATACCTTCTCCTGAATGTATTGTTACAACATCATATATAACAATGCAAACTAAGCACACTAAACTCTGTATGTCTGGTCATCGCCCAGTTTCCCATCTACACTAAATAGGAAAATACGCAATTACACAATCCAAAATTCAGCAACTGAACATCTTAATAGATTCCTGAAGGCATTAATTCTGTCATGAATGATAACAGATCTAGATAAAGAGAGAGCATTCACACCTTCACCACTACAGAACAAAAAGAAAAAAAAAAGGGGGCTTGGAGATGATAGCTTGGAACTTCACCCACAGGAAGATTGTTTGAAAACAAAAGGATTTTAGAGGGTTTTATGTTATGATAATTTAACTCCCCATCTATGCATTTGTTCCTGCACTGAAAACTTTGATGAACAAAAATGAAAGTTACGTTACTGCTGCCATCTCAGTAAGTGACTGTTTAAAGGTATTGACAACATCTGTTGTCAACTAAGATGAGAAATCAAATCTAACACAAAGACAGTGTTCAAATTCAAACAAATTAAAATTGTGATGTTAACTGCAATAGAAAGGCACGTGAAGTGTTTACACGACTAACCTGCTGCTTAAAACTGACTAGGCTGTAATCTGTCAGCAAGGCTGGAGGAGGGCATATAAAAGCAATACTCTGAAGGAAATCTTGAAAAAAAATATTCATTCCCTCCTTAAGCGTCCTCTTAACATCTTTGCATTACTGCAACCTATGAGCCTGTAATTGAGCCCTGGGTACTTCTGTATTAATCATTATCACAAGTTCTCGTAGCTATTTTAGCACCGCTATGGATTTCAATTTCTATTTATTAACAACATCAATGAAAAATAAACCATCACATTTACAATTGCAATTATAGAAAAGAATAATATCTGATATTCCTCTACACCAGACAGTTAAACTCTTCGGAGTTTAATTTTAACACTGCCTTGCGAATGCTACTCCTGACAGGCTACAGTAGCAGAAAATATCAAACTTCACGTGGTGTCATTCAACAGCAAAACTTATTTGTAACATCCATAACAAAATAACCTGAATGTACATTTGAGCACCTGTAAATTCTGGTCCAAATTAAATCAAGTTGCACATGCTTATACTACAATGACAGACCAATGAGACAAACCAAAACAGACTTTTGTCTGTAAATTAACAACAGAATTGTGAGTTGAATGCAGGACTGTCAGCCAAAATCTTTAACTGTTATTGCCCTATGTTAAACAAAAATAAAAGCAAAGCTGTTGACTAAGGACATAATCTGATATTACAGCTAACTCGATGGCTGCCACTGGAAGCAGCAATCCCACTTTGCCTTCCCTTGCTGCAAGTTCCCATCTTTTTTTTTGCAGGAGCAGCAGTACTTATTCACCTAAACAGTGAGGTGCTTCAGGAAGCTAAGTCAGCAAGAAAGTTTGGTTTTGGGGGGTTGGAGGGGAGGGGTGGGGTACTAGTCAGCTTTTTGTAGTGAAAGTCTGTCAGTTAATTATACTCAAGAGGATGTGCCAAGGTAAGGAAAGCAGCAGAAACAGGGTTGCCTTTTTTTCCGTAGCTAGAATAGGTATGCTGTACATTTTACCTTTTGGACTCAGTTGTCTTGGGTCCTTTATTCTCCAACCAAGTGGTAATTGTCCGTTGTTTACAAACTGAAAAACCACAGTTCACTACATTATTACATGAAACATGATAAAACTGCAACATGATTGCATATGAATAAGACAACTTGTACTGGATGAAGATAAAAACACCTCAATTAAATCCTCATTATCATCTCTACTATAGGGAGCATCCAGACACTATTAAAACGACACGTAATGCAGTATTTTATTTGTATCAGTCAGCAGCTGTAGCTTCTGTAATAATCTTTATAAATGCCATATAAATGGTGTGTGGTGGTTTTTTTTTCCATCCAACTTTTTTTTTCTTTAATATGGTTTAAAACATAGAGTGAATCTCTAGATTTAAAAAAAAAAAAAAGCGCAACTTGAACTTTCCAGGTCTCATTATCACCACCACCACAGTGAGCCCTGAAAAACTTCTGCTGAATTTTGGACTGAAGAGGCAACATGACACAGCTTAAAACAACCAAACAAAAAACTAACAACTAGTCATCCTAGAAGACCCAGCTGAGAACCTTATTTGTATGTGAAACATGAGGCTTAATATAAAGATTGTACACATTAAAAGTGACAAGTGCTGAGAAAAGGACTTTTTCTTTTCCCCTCCATCCATAAACAATTTGTAAAGCCTATCAAAGCTTACTCCCCCAAACAGCAACAAAATGTGAAGTACACATTTTTTTCAGATTTACTACCAACAACACAGCTCCAGTGAGCATGATCAGGCTATCTCTGTGATGCTGCAGTTCAGACAAGCCTTCAATAGAACAGAAGCACATGAACTAATTATGAAGAGACTTGGGAGGGAATAAGGAGAAAAAATTCAAAGCAGTTCTTTCACAACTGTAAAGTAATCTTCATTAGTATAAGAAAGGTTTTTTAGTTTTGTTTTGTTGTTGTTATTTAAAGGTAATTCTGAAAATTTGGCAACTAGCTTCAGTTCCCTTTCTTTCCATTTGCCAAGAGAAGTTATCTACCTGCCACTGCTGACGGTGCAAGGTGTTTACTCACTGCTTTCAACTGGGTAAGTAAAATTTGTAGTTCCCTTATTGCAACAGTAGTTTTGCAGAACTTAAAAACCAGTACAGCAGATCTGGCTATTCTGATTAATAGTCACTACGGAAAGACTCAGCATTTTACTGCAAATGGAGGTTGTGTAACTTGTAGCATAGGTAGCTTAGGCCACAGGTAACTTAAAGAGACATTGTTTCATAAAAGCTTTCCCTAACATTTGAGTCCTTGAACACTCTTCCACAGATGGTTATCAAATATCCTCATCAAAAGTACAGAATTTCTAGAATGAAAAAGTAATCTCCAGAAAACATTTACATCATTTTAAGTTCTTCTGAAACAGCACAAACCATAGTGCAAAATTGCCACCATGTGACTAGGTCACCGGGGAGTAATGCCAAGCTGCATGTAGATTACAAGCACAAGGATACCTGTGCAATACTCAGCCATTCAATTTTTCAACAAACGCTCAGCTTCATCCTACTTGGACATTTGATGGATTTAATGAACTAAAAGATTTTTATTTCTAAAGATTCACTAATACTGAAGTATATTTGTCATTCTGTTTACCAAATTTCACCTTCTTATATTTGAGTGTTAACCCAAATTGCCTACAGGAAAGGGGAAAAAAGCAGCCAGAAAAAAACCTGAAGAGACATGTTAAAACATGGGACGAATAAACCTCTTCAAAGGCAGCTGACTACCTCTTGAGGTATAAACTTGCGTTGAGGAAGGAATACTTCTTCATTAGCACAATAAATAGAAATGATAGCAGCAGCATCAGAACAGAACGAAATGGCTTTGGTCTGAACTTGCACATCTGACTAGCCATTTAAGCCCTATAACCAACACAACACACATTATTTTTCTTTAATACTACTAACATCTCTTTTTGTTACAGATAAGGTGATAAAAACACAAGAGGCAACAAAAAGACAACATATGCTTACATTCAATATAAACAATAAAACCAGACCTTGGTGTAATTTTTTTCTAGTCGTCTCTAAATTTCTATTCAAGATTCCCCAAATCATTCCCATAAAAGAAACCATTCCTCAGGATCTACCACTGAGGAAAACAACTGAATTTTTCAAAGATTCTTATTTATCACTCTGTAGGAGTGTACACATATAACTTCAAACTATTAGCTACTCAAAGTTGCCTCTTAGTTACTGATAACTGAGGTTTAACTCATCAACCGAAGACCATAGCAAATCCATTTGGTTTTGTTTTCCCTTCCTTGCATTCCTTTCTATTCCTGAAATAGGTACTTCATTGTGCATTAAAATTTTATTTTGACAGCATTAGCTCCGAATAAAAATAACCTAAGGAAGCCTCGTGGGAACTTTTTCTACGCAGCTTTGTTACACAGCAGGAGCAGCACCCCACGCGACCAGCAGCGCTCCAGGCCTGCGGCCACATGCCTATGTGGATTCCTGTCACTACTCTCAGCTCTCGCTGCCGTGGTAGCCTGGCACAACACCCCGCTGAACGTCATTTCTCTTGCAGCAAGTATTTGTCCTCTCACACGCGAAACATGCTACCTTTAGCAGCTCACACCTCACCTAGATGGTTGCACTGTTACTGAAAGTTTGTAAAGAATCAGGCACAAAGCCAGGATAACGATCCTGCACCCAAAGCCTTCTCCAAGGGAAGCAACACGCACTGCCCCACACCACCGGCCGCGGGACACGCTGGCTCCGGGAAGCTAAGTTAGAGACGCTGAAGGCCAGCTCCGGGGAGGCTACGTGCACCGGCACAAGCGACCTCTCGCCATTTAACGCTGCCCTCCCTTCAACGTACCACGCGAACAGAAGCACAGCAGAGATGCAATAAGCAGCAGAGAGGGACGCCGCAACCCGGCGGAGCCCCCGGCCCGGCCCGGCCGCCTCCTCC
>NW_009218738.1:0-15782 GCF_000690835.1 Fulmarus glacialis
TCCCGGGGCAGGTGGCCGGGGTGACTGTGGGGACCCACTGAGCCCGGGGTGTAGGTGGCCACGCAACCCCCTTCTTCTGCTCTGCCCGCAGCAGACCTGGACCAGCAATTTGATATTGAAGCTTTCCAGGTGTATATTTCTACCCAATGAATATTTAAATATTTAAATAAATACAGGAATATAGGCTATGGGAGAGAAGGCTGAGATGCCTTCTAGGGACTGAAACACCCCTCCAGGGCAGCAGTTGAAGCCTGTCCTGACTTAGATGCAAAAGGAGCAAAACATCCCCCACCGTGGCTAAGAGGCTAAATCACATATTGGTCCCATGAAAAACCACAGCCTGAGAAGGTGACTTTACTCAAGTGCCTGAGACCACTCGTGGCCTCGGCATCTGGGCCCAGGCCTGAAAAGACACGAAGTATCCCTGGTGCTGGGGACAGTAGAGGATGGAGGAACAAAGAATACTTGTATGTTGTGAAGTGCTTCAATACAGCAGCGGTGGTATATACAACCGTAAGTACACCACAGGGGAAAAAAAAAGAAAATTAGATTCTTAATAAGTACAGATTAATTACAGCTTAAGTTTTATTAATTAAGATTTGTTTGCTATCCTAGCTCATGCAAATTTGAATTATTGTCTGCGTGCATTTTTTTTCTTTAAGAAGGAAAATTGTTCGTGTTTGGTGTACACTGTACACCTGTGAATGCACTTTGTAAAATGTTTCCAGTTAATTTAATGATGACAGTCGATATTTAGGAATCCCATTTTGGCCAAGAACAGAAGAATGGAGCTATAACCATGTCTAGGGAAAATGTCAGAACAATATGTTCACCTCATGGATATACCTGAAGTTAATTTATAATAGTAATACATAAGAAATTAGGCTAAGAAATTAGTATTCATGAAGTTTTCAGATAGATAATAATAATCGGTCAATAGCTGTGGTATAGATCCAAAAGTAAACCCCAAGATAAATTTGTATTAGATGAGCAGCAGCTCCCATGTACAGTAGCTGTTTGGGCTAAGACATGCCTTAAAGAGCTGTTTTGTGCCACGTGGAGATGGGCAGAGGCATTTCAGCCACTCCAGAGAGATTGTAAGAACATGAAGAGGTGGGATATGTTCCCCTACCCCTCCTTCTGTCCACAGCAGGCTGTAATTTAGTTTCTCCTAATCTCTATCAAGAAAGAGGAGAAGAACCCTTGGTGCTTACCCCGCAGAGATGAAGGTGCACAGAGCAGCCACTCTTCGGCCGCCACCCGAACTGGTGGACACGGGTGCCGTGGGTGCAGCCATGATGCCAAGTGGTTGGGGTGCTTCTGTGCTCACTTCTGCAAAGACTTTAACCACCGGCAGCATGGTTACTCTGCCCAGCATGTCCCTTGCAGCCACCAAATTTAGCGGTCTCCTCTTTGGCCCGGCCCTCCCCTGCCCACCCAGAGCTCCCCTGCAGAGCCCATGAGCTCCCGAGCACCACGGGGGTGCTCCTCCCAGGCACCCCATCTCACACAGCCCTGGGGGACTGGACGCGGGGGCGGGGGGGGCTGCACGGCTGCCTCGGGGAGGGTATCCGCTCGCTGGAGCGGAAAGAGGTGCTACGGAAAGATGAAGCAAAGCACGATGGTACTAACAGAATTGGGCAGAGCCTTGAAGTATTTGGTCCATTTTACTTCTTCCCATCTCCAAAGCTGATTTCCAGGATAAATTTGAGAATTTGAGAGTAATTTTTCCTTATTATAGGCGTTTCTCTGGCTTGATATTGAATCCCAGGTGATGTGATGTTGAAGGATCAAATACATATTGCAAATTACGGCTCCTATGCCTATTTTCATATGCTTTCTGTCCTTCCTTAAAATCCATCTCCTGACCTTTCCTGGATTTCCTTTGTAGGGTCCCTCGGGACAGCTGGTCGGGTTTGTAACCAAACCTCCCGCGGCATGGACAGCTGTGAAGTGATGTGCTGCGGGAGAGGCTACGACACCTCCCGCGTCAGCAGAATGACAAAATGCGAGTGCAAATTCCACTGGTGTTGTGCCGTGCGCTGCCAGGACTGCCTCGAAGTGGTGGACATTCACACCTGCAAAGCGCCAAAGAGCGCTGGCTGGATCTCCCGGACATGATGCACAGGCTACTGATGCTTGAGGACCACAGCCTTCGCCCCTCCTGGTCTGTGCAGGGAATGCATCCGAGATCGTCTCTGCTTTTACGCCAGTTTTGCCTTTGTCTTTCATTGCACAGAACCTGCTGAATAATTAATACAAACTTTGCAGCATTTACTTCCCATTTCTGCATGACATTATTGCTGCAGAGTTGTCTGTGCATAAACTTATGCAGCTCTGGAAGGATGTACTTCTGCCGGGACTCTTCCAACCAACACGCAACTCTCCTTCGGACTCCTTGTGGCAATTCATTCCTGCCATCGGGAACACAGCAAGACGCTAAGATGGGGCATTTCGTACAAGAAACAACCAACAACAACTGCATGGGCTGAGCTTGCTCAAGCGTCTTCCAAAGGATCTTCTGCTGGCCACAGTTGTGCGCTGGATACTGAAGTGCTCGGCAGTTTGAGCACCAGTTGGTGATTCCTCCATGAGAGAAAATTTGGGGCCAGGCTGGGTGAAAGGCTTTACCGGAGGGGTGTTTGTCCACCCCCGGTGGACTGGAGTTTGTGGTGAGGTGGCCACCTGAGGCACCGTTAGCGCGCTGCAGCTTCCCATGGGGCAGAAATGGGCCCACAGCAAAAAGCAAAGGAAACTGCAGGAGATGCAGTCAACCACAGCATTTTCATAAACTGTTAAAGAGTCAAAGCAAATGCCTTAGTTATATATTTGTGAAAACTTGCCTTAAAAGCTTTTAAAAGGTCCTTAATATTAACTGCTGAGGTTTTTTGTGATCTGAAGGATCGAAGAGAAGAGATTTGTCTCTCAGCCTAGTGAGAGCTGGGTATGGGACACTCAACTGCCTGAGGATAAGGTTTCCTATTTGTCACTTCCTGAATGAGCAGGAAGACGTTTGCAGAAAGCTGATGGAGAAGGAAATGCCTTGTCTCAGTAATGCTCGGGTTTCTAAAGAATCTATCAACTTCTATGTTCTTTTAAATTTAATAAATCTATTAAATGTGTTCAGAATGATACTTTCCATTCAGATGGGGACTTCCAAATGAGATTTTTCACTGAATACTTTCTGCAAAAGCGTATACCTATGATTAAGGGTGCGTTGGCCTCTGGTGGAGGCAGTTACAGGTCGTGCCAGGTCCGTACGCTGGGCTGGGATCAGCACAAAACAACAAAGTGCTGGAAAGATGTGCAGCCTCACTGGAGAGGAGCTGGGTCAGAGAGGGACCAGCCGTCTCTCCTCGGAGAAGAGACCAGCAAATGAGCCAAGACAAAAGATGGGGCCTGTGCTGCTAAGTCTAATAAGGCTCTGGAAAAGCACCCATGAAGTGCAGAAACAGGCAAGGTAATGAAAAAATAATGTAGGAAAAGGAGGTTGAATGGGTGATAGAATATATTGTAGATGCAGGTAAAATTTTCATATGCAAATGAAAAAGACTGGAGGAACCTTAGCGGGTACGAACAGTGCATGAAAAAGTAATACACAAGTAGCATACCGTGGCAATGAAGGGAGTACTCAGGTTATGGGTTTTTTTTTAAAAGAGTATTTTAAAAGAATGGGTTTTTTTGCATTCAGTGGTCTTGAGAGAGCAGTCATTTACATCTGAAAGGCTCTGGAAAAAGTTTGTATCATTAAAATGGGCAAGTCACCTCCAGAAGGCACAGCTGGCATTAAAAGATTAGGAGGATCCAGAAAGGTATTTATCTGAACAATAAGATAATGTTTCAGTTACTGCACATGGCATTAATGTAATGATCACAGCTAGAAGTAATAATAGTGACACTTCTGGGTATAAACCCAGTGCTGGTGGGAATAGCCCTGTCAGCGTGTTAGTGTACAGTGTGTGCATTACGCACACGCACATGCAGTGCGTATATACGTATACACGTTCAGTTCGGTGGTTATACCGTTGGCCTCATTAGTGCTGGCAATTCTGGCTCTGGGCTGGATAAGGAAAATTTCACACCTAACTGTATTTAAAGGTGAGCCCTAAGGAGAATTTTTGTTAGGATTTCATTGTGAAATTAAATCTACATGTAGTTCACAGCCTGAGCAATATCACATTTTAAGCCTTGAAGAACTTAAAAGCAGTGTAATATTTTTTAATTTTTTGTGTACCAGGTGTTTTGAAAGATTCAGGAACCCTTTGAGTAGTCTACAAATTCACCATGTAATAATGCAGAAAATATTTCAATGTTCTGGAAAAAAGGAAGCCTCATTCTTACAAGGGAACTTGTTCTAGGAAGTTGAATAAAAGGTAATGAAATCAGATTGCTTCTTAACTCCATCATTTGGTTAACACATCAGAAAACAAACCCACCTGAATTCTGCAGTCCTAAGTGAAGTGTTTTGGGGTCATTGTGTTAAAGGTGGAACTTCTATTCCCCAACCTGGTCCTCCTCCTCCTCCACCAAGGTACCTCTTCTTGCTCCAGACTTCCCCCTGGTCTCAGGGGCCTGTGGTCCCTGAAGGCTGGTCTTACCAGTAAGACCAGGAAGGTGGTGGCATTGAGTACCTTGGCCTTTTTGGTGTCCTTTGGCACCCGATCCCCCGCCCCGTTTAGCAGTGGGCCCACCAAAGGTGCACAGCAGGCTGAGTTTTATATTCCACACAAGTGCCATATGAATAAGCTGCGGCGCAACCCCCCACCAAACCCACTTCACCAGAGGAAAACCAGGATATTTTGCAGCACAATAAATGTGTAACAGCTGAGCTGCACAATTATTTGATTTAATTTTTTGCTGTATTTATGATTTTTTTTAAAAGAAAAGAGCTCAAGGTAGGCTTCTGACAGCTTAAGCATTTCTGTGGCCTCTTCCATGAAGAAAGGACTCCCGGGAGCTTTTGCTATTTCTTACTGGGAAAAGACACTCAGAGATGTAAATATTGTTAAGAAAGGCACTCCTCAACCTTCAGCTAATCAAATAAAGTAAAGTAAAAAAAAATGGGGAAAAAAAGAAGAAACAGAAATCAGGCAAGGCAAATGAAATAATCCTATTTTTGTTCTATGGAATAAACTTACTCATGTATTTAGTCATGAAGAGGAAACAGCTGTCCCTAGGTAGACACTTTACTGTCAGAATAATGTTAGCTGAAGCAAAAGGTTGTAGGATTATTTTTTTTTAAAACATGCAATCCAATTTTCTTGAGGGAGTTCCCTTTACTTTTGCTGCATGATATCAGAATCTAGCAGCGCTCTGAAACGCTGTTAGCCTGCCAAGCTTTTTGGGATTGCTCCCTCCCCCCTATTTTCTTTTTTAACAAACTTAACCCTAAAAAGTGTGTTGAGCTGTTTTATGAGAAATCTCATGAAAAAAGTATAATTTTCTTTTACCTCATGGAAAATGGGGAATGACTTTTAGGAATGGTGGTATATGTTAGGGCATGTGTATTGTAGCTCGAGAGATTGTTGTATTGCTTCTTTTTTTCCTGCGAAACTATCTAAACCCAATTTGTCCATCTCGCCCTCACCTCCCACCCCTGTCTAACCTTCTTTGTAGATGTGGATTAGAAATAAAACACCGCCTTCCTGGTACTGTGCTGCACAGCCGCTGCAGAGTATCCAGCCCAGATGCCCAAAGCACACCTGCATTCGGCAAGCAGCCGGCGGTCCCCGCCTGCAGGCTTCGTGCCCAGCCTCTCGCCGCACTGTATGGTAGCAAAAGGGAAATAAACATTTTACTGGGGATTAGTGATGGTCAGGCAGCTTTTGGGCTGGGGAGGGTGCTTTCACCAGGAAAAAAATAGCTCTTAATCCGGTGTGGCAGCACGAAGCATTCCAATGCTTGCTCACCTCCGTGGGTTTTGCCCCAGGCTCTTAGGAAAGGGCTACAGCCTTCACGTGCAGGTGATGGCCACCTCGGAGGGCAGAGGCGGTTTTGTGGTCAAATATAAGAGCCTGCAGGCTTCTCCTGCCACTTCAAATGACACAAATGAACTTGTATTATTATCTGAAAGACAGCAGCAGTTCATGGGCTGTAATCACAAGCATGGGGTTGTTTTTTTTTCATCAGGCTCATTTGCCCGATTAAATGGATGTGACTTCATAATGCAAGATCTTCTCTTGTGTGAAAGAAGCAAACGTATATGAATCAATATACTGACAGCTCCTCCTCCTGTTCCAGGGGTTCCTCTCTGCTCCCTCGGCAGTGGGAACCGGGCGGGAGCCCTGCAGGCAGCCGGGTGGCACGCGGGGCCAAGGGCGACCCTGGCCACCGTGCCTTTACAACACCCTCAAGCCCTCTGTGCGGTAACAGCCACACCGGCTGTGAAGGGATGGGTGCGGTGTGTGCGAGGGGTGCAGCTTCCTTTAGATGTTTACCTTCTGTAGGCTTCCGCAACATAGGAAAACTTGTGACATTTTTTCCTCTTTTCTACTGGGGTAAGGACTTCTATGCTATCCCGCTGAAAAATGAGAGTCTGTTTATTTGGCGCTCACACCAAATCACAGCAAACAATTAACAACCAGAGACAACAGCAGCCTTCCCCTGGGTGCAGCACTCACCCCTCCAAGTAGGGCTCTCGCTTGGAGCAGCTGTAAATCTAACCGGTGGGAGGGCCAGAAGGTGGCCAGCTTGACTTACCTGACACTCCTGGGGGTCTCTCCCTTTTTGTTCTATGCAGGTTACAGTGTAAAGAGCACCCAAATTGTACTAGGTTGTCTTCAAAGAAAAAAACAGGAACTGTGAACATTTGGAGCTTAAAAGCCCCCCCCTCCATAAATCTGCAAACTGAAGATTCGGATGAGTTATTATCTGAACCAGATTTCCAGAAGGCTCATCTCCGCACTGAGCCAGAGGCTTTCTGTCATTATAATCATGGGCTGTGTTCGCCTTTTGATCTAAGTCATGCTGAACTTCACAGGAAACATGTCAGAGGCAGAAAAGCCTAAGGCAGCAAACTCTGCCCCGTGAAAAATAAAATCCTTTTGCCTGACTTGCCTGGTCTCCCAGATGCCTAGAATTATAATTAAAGCTAGAGAGATTTTCTAGATAAATCCATGGCTCATTACAGCTTATAATAGATATTAGAAATAGTAGAAATAGAATTGTATAAAGATATTTTTGAGTTCCTAAAAGTTCCCCACAGTTCAAGGGAAGGACCTGATTCTTCTAGGAGTTAAGCACTCCTTTTTATCAGATTATTACAGATAATAATTCCCACACAGATCAGAATTCACATTATCTCTTTTTCTAACAGAAGGCCAAACTAATACCTTAATTGCTGACAAACATGGACATTTGTATATAGCTAGATATACACTGATATGCAAACACATTTACGTATTAGGACTGTTAATCACAGCAATTTGTTCTTTTGAAATGTAGGGTACATATAAATGAACTTTGAAAGGTTTTTGAGGTGGCTGGGAATAAGCAACACAAAACAGCACAGGACAAGAGCTGATTATGCCTGAACCTTCTGATTTTCACCAACCTTAAATAATTCTGACAGCGCCATTGTGAGGCAAACATACAAATATAATTATCCCTAGTTTTACAGCTAGAGATACACAGGAGCACCTGCTGTAAAGGTGTTCTCTGTGGCTGTTCTAGCAATTCAGATGCAAAGCCGAGAACACAAATATTTGCCCATTTTACACTTCCACAAGCTCCCCACGAGCAATCCACTACCTCTAATCTTATGCCACATCCCACATTAAATGTAAGCCATACTAATTTCAACATTACAGTGAATTGTTTGCAGGAATAATGGCCAGAGATGAAAAACCTGTATGGAAATCCCCAACAGCGACACACCTCACCAGTTTTAACATTTAGCCGTGGGGCTCTCTGATCTTCTATGTCCTCCCTCAGGTCTCATTTTTACAGTTGATTTCTGCTGGTGTGGGGCTGTCTTTTCTCCTCATAGCATAGCACTGTTTGCTTTAATGCAATACCATTGCTCACTTGGACAAAAATATTTCTTCTACGTAGACTAGCATATCTGTGATCATGAGGGCAAAAAATAATGCAATGCATCCCCTGCTGTTACAAAATACTTTCCTTTTATACCAACTCCAATAATGGGAGTTTTGTTTTTGCTCACTCAGTTCCTCACTGATAAACAAACTTACCTGCTGGTGATCACAGTCCCTCAAGCTGCTCAGCATTTTTAGGAGAACAGCAAAGTTGAACTGGCAAAGTGGCATTTTTGATCTGCTGCATCGGGTTTATGCTTCCTTATCTGGGAGAGGAGTTTAAAAAAAAAAAAATCCTAGAGGGGTCTGTAAGGAGGCACTTTCAGTTCTTGACAGTCAGGACTATTTGCTTCAACCTCCAGATCAAATTCTTGATCTTCGAGCCAGCCTCATGCATTAGCAGAGGTGTCTGCGGGAAGTTTCCATCTACAGTGGCTAAGTTACAAATGAATACTTTGTCTAAACCTCTCACAGCACAAGGATAAGATTTCCTGAGGTAAGCACTAATGACAAAACACCAACCTCTCTATTAATTGTGCATGAACTAACACCAGTTTTGCTAATGAGTTCTGGTCTCAAGCAACAGTTTATAATGCTGATGTTTAATTTGTACAGGAAAAAGTACCTGCTTTTTCACACTTGAAAAGTACTAGTAATGCAATAAAAACTCAGCAAGAAATACATAAGAGCATGAATGCAATGCAATGATCACCCACTACAGGTAAATTTGTCTTCAATTCTCTGCCATTACTTACGCTTTGTTCTGTAGATAGAGAACAAAGCATGGAGCTTCTGGAGGTACTTGAAATAACAGTGGTGTGAAGAAAATCTGTAAAGTATGTGAACTTTTTGAAAATTCAAATGAGGATAAAACTCACCTCTGTGCAGGGATGGGAATCAGAAGCCCAATGTCCCATCCAAACTGCCTGGAGAGCCTAAAGCTGCTTTAAGCAAGAGCTTTAACTGTCTGGAAGCCTTGTCTAGACTGTCTCTAGTGGTAAGGGCTTCACCCTAATTGAACTCCGTAAGAAAAGGCAGTGATACCATGGCTTAATTTTAAAGTTATTAGTGTGTTCTTATTAACAACGGAAAGCCAAGCCCTAGCTGTGGTGAAGCAGATACACCACACATGTTTAAGAACACAAAGTACAATCTGAGCTTTGAAGAAGCAGCCAAAAGACAGCAATGCTGCAATACACAAAAGTTTATTTTAAGTTTTTCTTTTCTGAAGGCAAAATATAATAGAACCTAACATCAATGTATTTTGTACAACAAAACAGTTTTTATATGAGAACAGACAATCCATGAAGAATTTTTAAGTCTTAGAACTGCTTCCCTTTTTTATCATGCTTTCTTGTGGTCAACAAAAAGTTGGCACAGAAGATGTCATGGCAGTCAGTCAGTGGGCGTGCTCCCTCAGATCCTCGTCAACTGGTGCCACAGGCTGGAGGGCAGGATACTTTCTACTTTTTCCATCACAAAATTTAAAGGGGCAAAGAGGGTGCTGAGAAACTGCAAAGAAATCAGATACACATTCAGATCAAAATCCAGGAGAAGAGAGAGAGAGAAAGCTGTCCAATAAGACAAGAAACTCTTGCTGCATTCCTCTGTAAAATCCTCCAGCATGATAAAAATTATATAATTCACATATAAAGACTTTCTGCCAAATTCTGAGTCTTGCATATATACAGATTTTTTGATTTTGCAGTAAAGAAAGACAGAGCCGCATTTTTATGAAGATCAAACTGATGAACTACAAAAGTTTTCACACATCTCACATCCTAGATTCAGGCTCACACTGAAGCCACTGAAAGCTCAAACCAAAACGTACTGAAGGGAAAGAAAGGCTTTTTCATAACAGCAGAATCTGTCAGACCACCTCTCAGACACAAAAGGCGCGTCTTTAAGTTCAGGTTTAAAATGGTTCTGGGTTATCTATAGATCTGCTATATACACTGAGGCATCACTAACGGAAATTATCTTAACCTCCTCCCTCTATTACAGAACACAGTTGGCCATGTTGAAAGAAGTTTCAATATATTAACGTTAGGACAGGCATATGTGACAAAAATCAAACGAACAGAGACCATTTGATCACAGGAAAAAAACACTGTCAGCTACACATCTCAGAACTCAGGTACTCAAAGCACTCCCAAAATTTTGGGAAATACATATTAACTTTACATTAATTGCAATTCAACTGTACATATTACATACAGCTATATGTCGCGGCCCTATACGTGTATGAAAGAGTACAATTATATGCAAAGTCAGCCACCTCGAGACTGTGAACTTTGTGGCTTCTAACCATCTAGGCTGATGCGACTTCGCTAAAAATAAACAATTCTGTTTGGAACTGATGCGCAAAGAGCTGCAAGAGGTTTGTGTTTCAGTTACTGCTCTGCAGTCAGCAGTAATAAAACATATAAACTCTGCTTACTGCACTGATGTGTATATTAAGTCTGCTTGGTAGGTCAGTATTAAAGCAAATCTGGTGCTGGATGTGTTCTCTTTTTGCCCACAAGAACTCTGTCTCCTGACAAAAGAGAGCATCAAACTTTATATATAAACACACATCCCTTTTCATGTTCTGAATTTGTCCCATATACCTTTAGGCACTTAAAGGATGCAGACATAGGGTTCTGGTCCTCCTGTAGTCACTGAAGAGAACTAAGCACTTCCAGAGAATAATTCTACCCATCACAGGACCAGAACTGCCCTTTGAAATTGTCTCTTCCCTCTATACCCCCAGCTACAGAGAGAGCCGGCGCGGTCGGGCTTTGTCTTCTCCCGCAAAGCAAGGAAGACTGCGGCACGGTGTGGGGTGCTAGTCTAACCCAGCCACACTCCTGGACTGCTAGCACAGCTCCTAACACAGTTCTGGCCCATACCAGCTAGTCTCTCTTCAACAAAGACCAGGCAGAGTTTGGGGATAGCACAGGGCAGGGACAGTTCCCAGCAGCCAGCGAGGATGGGCCATCCTGCCTTTGAAGGGAGGAGAGGTTAGAGGTACAGACGTGAACTGTGATATGTCACTTGCCTTTGGAGCCACAGAACAAACAATATTTTATTACTTAATACAGATATGGTCTTGGTCTCTAATTTAGGTTCGTAAGTATCTAAAGTTAAGTATGAAAAATGCAGTTTCAAAAACTGTTACAGGTCTGTGTGCTGCTGAAACACAGCTATACATGGCAAATGTATTTAAAACGTTTCAAAATTTCAATATCCAACAGCCAGAGATTATAACCATTTCATGGTATCAAGCAAGAAAATATCTGCAGTTTCACTGTTTACCAAAATGGGCTCTATGCAGAGTTTAAGTGTAAAAACATACGATGTTTATGATGCTTATGCATTTTAAAGGCAATAGTAAGCATTCAAATTCTTTTTTTCCTCTTCGACATGTTTGCATACCATACAGATACTACATCATGGACAACTTGTGCATCATGGGAAAACCAGGTAACACCATCACCGGTAATGAAATTTTGTCATAAGCACAGGTCAAAGAAAAATCTTCTAACTGAAGCTAAACAGAGTATTTCAGTTGTAGTGCTAAAGGTCAAGCTGTATAACGTGAATCCCAGCTGAATTAATGTAACACTGACTTACTTAATCTTAGAGTTTGCTATTACTATTTCAAGTGGCTTAGGCCAAGTAGAAGCATTCCCTCTGGCTAAGCTGTGAACTGTTTAAATAAATATGTCACTTTAATTTTGCCAATTGCAAAAAGCTCACTAGAGGATATTTTCTGCTCTTTGAGTAGCACTTGATCTATGTGGTAGGCTTGCACCATCACATCTGCTTGGATAAAACTCAGCTTTGCACTCAGTGCAAATTACATACTTGTTAAATCAATTAAACAAGAATAATTTGCCTGACAGTAAGCTTTACTGCAATTCATAGGAAGTTTGTTGCTGAAGTAGTCGACTGTATCCTATAACAAACTCAGTGAAGTATCTGTAGCTTAAAACAAGCCAAGTTTTTCTCCACCTGGAAAATTAGTTGGTCTACCAAAAAAATTTACATTCATGGATACCAAAGCCTGGCTTCACTGAAGTCCAAGCAAAACCTTTGCTGACAGCAAGAAAAAAAAATTGTATAAGCCCATGTAAACAACATCTGTGCTGGGGCTGTCTGGCTCTCGGAAAGCTCCTGGTGCTCCTGTCCTCAGACACCACTGGCAGATGCTTGTCCTGCTTGTTTGCCACATGGTAGCACCCAGGAGGGCTTAATCTGCATTATACGTTTTGGTTTTTTAATTTTTTTTTTTCCCTTTCCTTTTGACACTGACTGTTTTTTTCAGCCCATGTAAACAACATCTGTGCTGGGGCTGTCTGGCTCTCGGAAAGCTCCTGGTGCTCCTGTCCTCAGACACCACTGGCAGATGCTTGTCCTGCTTGTTTGCCACATGGTAGCACCCAGGAGGGCTTAATCTGCATTATACGTTTTGGTTTTTTAATTTTTTTTTTTCCCTTTCCTTTTGACACTGACTGTTTTTTTCCACACGAAACGGAAAAAACAGCACCAGCAGTAGCGTAAGAATTCAGGGTGGCAGAATTGGTGATGGGAGACCTGTAAAAAGTTTGCTATTATTATTCTGTATTTTAAAAGAAAACTATCAATCTGGCTATTTCAAAGCTGCCAGAGAGCAGCTTTCTGGGACCACCTTCTGAATAGCACCATTTGATCAAAACAGATATGCAAAAGTATCTTTCTAAGCTTTTCCACTGCGTGGCTGGTGTTTACATGGAGGAACTGACTATTGCTCACTCCCTGTGATCTGATCTACATGTTCCCTACCTCAGCGTCTGCAGAGGTCCAAGCAGATGAATTATCTCCCTGGGCAAACCTGCTTGCTGAACTGAGATCTCATTCATCATACAGGAAATATTGAAACAGACCATATCAGTGATCTCAGGCAAGCAAAGGAATCAAATCAGAGAAAAATTAGTCTTTCTGAAGTTTCACTCATTTTAAAAATTTAACTACACTTTTAGACACGACTGTTGCCTCGAATTATATAGTGACTCCCTTGTTAATACAACTTTCAATTTTATTTAAGATACATTCTTGTTGCTACCATGTTATGAAAGGACCTGCACTTACATACTTTTAACGATTTCCCAGATATTGTTGTATTTCTGCATGACAATGAAAGAAATTTAATAATACCTACATTGTGCTGACAATTTTATCCAACCCATGCAATCAGAAATTTGTTCTGCTTGTATTCACATCTTAAGTGATCTTCAAAAGCCTTTTGTTAGAAAGCCTAGCAAAAATTAAAACCACAAGCTGTGAACATACTTCTCCCTAACCGAGTGAAAATGCTAAGATCTACCGTCATTTTAAAGTTACTTATATTCAGTCTGACAAAACAATCAAAGAAGAACTGGATTCTTCCAATTTTATTATGGGAAGAATCAAGCTTACTTCCAGGTACAACATTACCAGAATTGGCTGGATGCAGTTGGGAATATCTAAACTTGCTGCTGAACTGGCAGGCAGCATTCAGAGCAGGTTCTGGCTCTAAAACATGGGTGCACTGATGGAGTTTGGTGAATTCCATCCTATGTTGAACCTCCCAGAAGAGGAAAGTAGCTTTAAAATACCTTTGACTGCTGCATCCAGCGAGAGAACGCGGGCTGCCCTAAGGGACTGTCACAGTGGCACAGGCCGCCTTTGGCGGTCTCACACATGGAAGAGGTCTTCAGCATTCAAGGGCTTTTTCTGCCTTGAAGAACCCAGTGTCTGGGTTAATGGGCTATGGAAAAGGTGCAAGAAGATGCTACATGGAGGACAGGTCAAAGCCAGTTCCCAATCATGCTAACCTATTCAGTTTCTGTATAATATGGTAAAAAATAATTTGCAGTAACATAAGCCTGGGCCATGATGGCGATACTGCATCTGTGCAATGCTTTTGGGATTGGCAGGCATAAGAGAAGGAATAATTTTGACCTGTTGAAATTAAAGCATACGTGCACATTTTTCAAAATGTAATATACCACATCACAATGAGTACCAACCATACAGGAATAGGTAGTTCAATGCACATAACCACAGTAACAGTCAGCACAGGCCAGGGCTGGCCAACCTCTTCTACTCTGTTCTGAATTCTCAGCTGCATTTCAGAGAGGTATCTGCTATGATTCTCCTCCATCTTATACACCTGGGCTACTTTTCCCAGAGGAGACAATAAAATGAGCTTTCTGAATCAAAACCTTTCTATGAGCTACTAAATGAATGTCACAGGCTTAAATTCTGCCCTTCCTATGTACAACAAAAACTCAGCTGCTGCATGTGGTGGTTTATGAAGATTAAGATACAGCTAAAACAAGTCACAATACATGTTAACTGACATACTAACTGCATCCATACAGGTTCAGAGATCTTGAGTGATCTTGCCAACTTTATGCACATAATGCAGCCCACATTTCAATTCTAACTGTCTGTGCTTATTTTACTAACTAGGAGCTTTACCTGCTCTGATGCAGAACTTAATAACCACATACAGAGTCTTGGGGTATCTATTCTATTAACACCAATGGCAGCTGCACTTACACATCAGGGAAATAGATCCTTCTGGTCTGACTCTACTCCTCAAATGGCTTTGGAACCTGGAAGCTCCAAATCACGGAGAAACAACTACTAACACACCACCAGTGTAACTTTTGATATCTCTGATTGCACTCAGCAACCAAAGCCAGGTGAGTTAAGCTCATGCAAACATGTTACCAATTTTCCAGTAGCTCACTGCCTATAGGAGGAGCACTAAGTACAAAATCTCATCATGCTGCCAGCTTGAGATACATTCTTTGCTCAGGGTACAAGGCTGACAAGCACAGGAACAAGGCTAACAGGGACAGAATTGGGGTCATTAACTGTGACAGTATCAGAAAACTTCAGATTACATTGAAAGAGCCCCCAAACAACGGTCATGCATTTCAACAACTTAAGGAAAAAGAACACAAAATAAGCTTTACAAAGAAGTTTAAGATCATATGCCTGAGTTACACACTTTTTGTCCACCAAATGCCTATGTATACACTCAAGAAACAAGAGAAAGTAGTAATATTTCAGGTATGTTTCAGCATTTCTTGCTTATAGAAGTGGTATCTTTCGCTACAGCTAAACTTATTTTCTCTCTTCTAGAGCTAATGAAAGAAAATTCTTGATGCAAGAACTGTTGCTGTACCAGACCTCTATCACTCACAAGCCTGGGTGGTAGAAGATCTGCTTCACCTGCAAAGGGAGTCCCTCGTCTTTTGCAAAGGAGTTTGAGGAAGTACTTACAATCTGGAATTTGCCAAAGCCTTTCAGCCTTGCCTCCTCCACCCCACCTTCTATGCCCCCCAGACCAAAAGCACCAAAGACATTAAAAACAAGGCCAGGAGGCTATTTTGGAAACACAAGACCTACAAGAGATACAAATAGATCTGAGAAAATATATTACAAAAGAGGATATTCAGTATTTCTTGGAGAAGGAGACAGTTTTTTTATTATTTTAGAACTTTTCTGTAAGTGGATTTTTCATATCCTAGCACTGGAGCAGTGATGTTCTTGGTTGTGCAAAGAAAAAAGCATGTTTTAGCATAATTCATGGTCCTTCCCCCTCATCCTCCAAAATTTATTAATCCTTGGTGGATTAAAAAAGCAGAATTAGCAGAGACTTCCCTGGATGTAGTGAAGAAAAGTTATGAGGGAAATATTGAGACTGCTTCCTTCATGGCAGTTTAGGGA
>NW_009218738.1:15813-26878 GCF_000690835.1 Fulmarus glacialis
ACGCAGAAATTTGCCCTGGTTAACAGTACACTCTATTTCTGCTCATACTAGTAGTTTCTATTGCACTGGAAAGCACAGCACAGTCATTATGGCTCTACACAAAATAGAGGGGGTTCTGCAAACCATTATTAGTTTATTTTATCAGATTATATATGAAAACACAGATATTTCCTTCTCCTACCAAGCCTTTTTTGGCAAAGATCTAGCCTAACAAAAGAGCCATATAAACCAGAGAAGACAGCCAGTAGCGTGTTTTACTGATTAGCTCCCTTAACAGTTGCTCAAATGTCCCCCTGCTCAGACATCTCTTGCTGTTTTATTTATACTACTGAATATGCAGGTATTTAATACCCAGCAATATTTAGCTCAGCTCTTCCTGTATCTGTGTCTTTATTTATCAGAAGAGAGCAGCAGCAGAGAATACTCACAGCTTTTGCGAAGACCCCCATAAGCTCTGGGAACTGATGTGTCAGAAGGGCTAGCATAGCTGTGAAAGAACATAGTCCAGCAGTGAAGAGGATGAAGAAGGGAAGCTCCTTCTTGGGGTAAACTGAAACTTCATGAAATGCTGTAGAAAAAAAGATGGGAAGGGGAATGCATTATATGTTTAAAAAAAAAAAAAAATCAAAACAACCAAAACCAAACCAACATTCTTATGTTGTTTAAACAACCAGAGACATGCAAAGATGATTTTGAAGGAAGAAACACATAGAAGGTCTGAAATATCTAAGGTCATCATTATTGTTGCGTCAGTCATCTCACTGCCAAGTAATTCTCATCTAAAGATCATATTTCTGGCTTACTCTGGTCCTATGTACCTGTTACTTTTGCCCTCCTTGTGTCAGCACTAACTATAATGCAGCTGGGCAATAACTAACCTACAAATAAAACATCCAGGTTTTTCATGCAGGTCATTGACTAGCCACATGGCTGCATGTTTGCTAATGCTGATACACGGAGAGTGCAGAAACATGCACCCGGGATCAGCAGTGAGACCAACCTCGCAGAAGCATAGTTGTAGATCGGCTCAAGCAGGCTGTAAAACTACAGCCTTTGTAACAGTAAATTTTGAGTGTTTAAGCTGCACAACCAAGAAAAGTTATTCTAAAAGTAGAACATATAAACACATACTTTAAATTCAGATTTTCAGAATTCTCTGTATACTTATAACAATACAACAACTTTTTAAAGTGTTAAAACCTGAAATTTAAATTAATAGTGAGTTTTTAAGGTGTTTGTTAGTATACACTGAAAGGAATACAGAAATTTCCTCTACTCTGGTACGAAAAATCGCTCACTGGGCTTTGGAGAAAGTAGCACTGAGAAGGCTAAAAGGGTCAGAAGAAGATAATGACTATTTTCATGGAAGAATACATCCCTTAAACTTTTATGGTAGCTCAGATTCAAGGTGAAAATTTGGCTGGGTTGGCAAAAGGTCTGGTGAACTTTTATTAGTCCGCTTCACTCATTGTCCATACGGTCACGATAAATGCAAACTTTGAAACATTTTTTTCTCAAACAGGACCAACCTCAAGGCTTCCTATATACTCAAATCCTATGACTATTTATACACACAAAACATTAATCTTCCATTTTGCCTACTTTCTTTGCTTCAGTGACCAGATCTCATCTCATCATACTTGCAGACAACATAAGCACAGGGTAATCCAGCAACATGACAGGACAATATCCTTGACTGCATTCATGCAGAGTGGAGCGGTTTCCAAAACCAACAGCAGGAATAAATTAAAATATTATAAACCAAAAATTTGTATGATTTTTGGGTCTGCTAATTCATTCAGTTTAAAAAGAAAAACACAGATAATTTGCAACTTCTCTTTGATTTAAATTAAATTTAGAGATCGGGAAATACCAGATCATGGACTTTATAAGTCTAAGATTTCTTGTGCTCAGTTTTTTGCACAGGCTCAAACTTGTTGTTCCGGTCTGTTATCCAGTCATGGCAAAGGTTTTGTGATTGGTATTTTTAATTCGGACAGCCTATGAGATCTTAGTGTTCTGATATAATTCCAGCTGACTCTCCTTTAAAACACACACAATTAAAGGGTGTGGACAGGTACGCAAAACCCCTTTAACCGACCCGTGTTTGTCACGGTATGTTAAACCCTTCCCTGCTCAAACCCAAGAGATTTTGCAGTGAAAGGCATTTCCCATAACTGCCAGTGCAGAACATGACTGTCTGCATATGCTGTTAAAGAGTCCCTCGCTTCTAACATTTGACAAGAACGATTAGTTTTGCATCTAAAAAGAGAATGCTGAGCTATTCTGCATGACTTTGTCATTCCTAAATCTCCTGACACTCCACCCTCCCCAGCTCAACATCCCTCTGAGTAAAGCAAGCAGAGCACTCTAAGAGGTGTTGTTATAATTAGGGTGATTATAATGGGGTGGGGAGATATTGTCAGTTGCCAAGGATTTCTGTGTAGTATCAGCGAGAATGTACTGCGAAGGAGAGACTTGCAATGAGTGGATTTTCGCTGTATTATTCTCACCTAATGTTTATTCACATAGGCTTATAAAAAGTGACAACACATTTTTCAGCCCAAACCAGAGAGGTTCTGAATGAAAGACTACAAAGAGTGCAAATGCCCTCAAAACCAGCCTTCACAGGAGAAGCAGGTTATGTTTTACTGTTTCCAGAACAGATTTCTCTTTATTCCTTCTTCAGAATAGAGAAAGTGAGAGAAGAATCTCCTTTCTTGGATCAACTTGTATTTGCCTCCTCTGCCCTGATCCTGCAAACCCCCCTGCACTTGCATGTGTTCCACTTGTGCTCACACAAAGACCCACTGACTTCGGTAAGAAAACATGTGAGAATGAAGCATAACTGTTTGCAAAATTTGACGCTTCGGCTCTTCCTCTGCATTCTCGTGCTTCACTGCATGCACTGCAAGAAGTCCCATTAGCTTGGACTGTAATGCTTTCCAAGGGCTGGATCTGTCTTTATACCTGTATCTTGCAGAGCAGTGGGAACACCGTTGGCACTTTGCTAATACGTGCCATAAACATATATAATAAATGACTGAGGTAATTTCACATCGATCTCTTCATAATAGCAAACACACCCTTACACGAGAAAAACCCTTTCTTGCTATTTAAGACTGCTTTTCAGAAAACGTCAGCATAACCTGTCAGAATAACAGTTGTGTTAATGATCCAGCCATCCTCAAGCAGGTTTGGTCTTGCCTTGGAATTTAAATAGCTAGTGTGTCTACAAAAGACTAACAAGGCTGTCCCACTGCGCTTTTGGTTTGATGGGAAGTTATCCTAGATGAAAAATCAGACATATTTTCCAGTGTCTTGGCAAGAGAGAATAGCAAGATCTAACTGATTGATATCTCTTCAGTAATCTCTCTCCCTGTCCCTACACTGTCAACAACAATAAAGATTATGAACTATGGCTAGGAGCTGCCTCTTAAACCATCAAGGGAGCTCCAAAGACTCACTGTCAACCTGATTATTCTAATCCAATGTATTCAATTTAAAAGGCATCATCAATGGCGAGCAGTGCTGTAAGACTCAGGTAAACAATTCTTTGATGTCAACAGTAAGAAGAGAAAAGCTGAACGTACATGGTAGTAGTTCTCTATCTGCAGTTTCTGTACAAATAGGGTACGGGTAGAAAAGATGTCCTTTTTCCAGTGGGTAGGGGATCATTCTGAAAGCTGAAAAGAAAACAACACCGTGCACAAGTTACTGTGAGTGTGGCAGTCACTGGGCATACTTAACTATATTTACAATTTTGAAAAACAAACATAGACAAAACATAACATTTATATCTGGTTGCAAACAGCATGTAAATTGTTTAATGAAATGCCAAAATATAAATCTACACTTAGCTTTTCATCCTGCAAACACTTATGTTTATTTTTATTCTTGGGAGAAAGTTCATGAGCGTCAAGTGAGACCACATAACAAGTACATACATGGATGTTTGGATGATCAGAGCCCATTGTACTTACAATGCCATAGACAAATTTACACATTTTGTCATAGGCTTTTAGGCTGTAGAATTTTAAAATTTCAGGGGGAAGAAGTGTATCTGATATAACAGGTATGGCCTACAAAAATGACCAGCCAAGCTTGTGAATTGAGGCCAATACTCGCAAACTCTGTGCATCAAGCATAACAGAAGTTTTGCACGGAAAAAAGTACACTACTTTTTTCCCATCACACTCCAGCAAACCAGGTAACACTGATGACTCAGGCCCAGAGAACCAGTTTTCCTACACAGTCATGTTTTCATTTTATATTTGGCAATCAAAGATTAATACTGAGTTATTAAAACCAGGTTCCCCACATGCATTCTTTTTAAATGTACCAGATCAAGTCAGGTTTCCAATATAAATCTTCAAGTCATGGATTAAGTAATACTTAATCTTATGCATTTTAAAAATTGAAAATAATAACAGAGAGGGAGGGAAATGGATTACTAAATCTGGACGGTGATGATGTCATAGGCCATCTGAGTGTGGTTTATGGAAACATCAGAATACTTGACTGAATTATAGCTTTGCAATCAAGGCATCCTTTTCCATTATCCTATATATTATTCTCACTGTTAAAATGTCATCAACGTGTTATTCTCACTACTCCTATGAACATCAGTCACTGAAGCAATATTTTCCTCAACAGACGTCCTAGAAGCACTGTATATTTTAGATGCTAGGTACAGCCCACCGCCACACAATAACACTCCATTATCTCTTGCTCACAAGGCAACCGAGGAATTGGTTTAAAATACACAATACCCCAATATTTTTGGTTGTGCACACTGCATTTGAAATAATGTTAGCTGTGGTTTTTATGCAATTATATGAGTGTATTTATTCTTGATTACTACGTTTAAATCAATATTAAAGAAGGCAGAAATCCTCAAAGGTTGTAAACCAACCTGGGCTGTAACGCTTTTTCAGTATTAAACCCCCCCTCTCCATAGCACCCCAAAAAGCCAAGTACAAATATAATAATCCAAGCCTTGTATGATCTTCACGTGCAACAGACTTGAGTGTCTGCACAAAAACATATGTGGAGGCATGTTCAAAACTCATTACGTCAAAATCACTAACACAAGTTTTTCCTTCCAATTTGGCTTAATATTTAAAGAGACAATCAAGCCTCTTCTGCCTTACCCTAAATCACAGTAGCATTAAGTTTCTAATCAAAATAAAAAGGGATGGTAATGATGCTGCTTTTACAAAACAAGAGAAAAATGTCTGAATAGACATGTCTGAATGTCTAAATTTTGCTGAATTTAAACAGTCATCTTTGACATGAGACCAAATACGGAGTATTTACAGCAAAACAGTTTATTTAGCAATGTTATCAAGCCATGGAAGAAAAGTACTCTCGTTCATCTGTATCAGTTTGTGTTTACATAGGTACTTCTCTGCCTTACTCTTACAGTATTATCTGATCCTATGTTACATTAATCAATTCAGGTAGCACAGAGGCAGTTTGCTATTCAACCATGTGCTTGTCATAAAAGCTACTGTAGTATTTGAGAAGCCCTATGTTTTTCTTCTTCATGCAAACAATAGGAAACATGACACAAGTTTAGAAACTCACAGTGACGAACAAGCACCTCAGACTCTTTTGAAATTTGGTTACACTTGAAACTACAGACCTTCTGGTACTGAGCACCTGGACCAAACCCAGAGGAGCATTTCATGTGGTGTCACTTGGGCTTTTTTGGTTGTACTATGAATAAAAATGTACTTTGACTGATCGAATGAAGACAGAGCAGGAAACAACCAACATTCCAGTTTGATGATGATAATTATTTTTATAACCTCACTCTTCTCAATTGTTGAATGCAATTTGGGAAAAACACTCCGTGAGAATTTTGGAGTTTAAAATATCACAAAGACATTTCTGCATATATTTTGTTAGAGGCTGTCTTAATTAGGAGTGATCTTACTCTCCTCAGAAGCATTCAAAATGTACTGCCCAAGTGACTGACTTAATGTACTTAATTCTGCCCAATTCCCACAAGGTCAGAACTGAATAGTGTATATATGTGGGCACTAAATTCCTACATACAAGCTACTAAAGTGAGACTTGTGGTTATTTAAGCACACTGACAGAATAGTACACTTTAAAGACATAGCAAGTACATAAATACCTAGAAAGCAAGCGAGGGCAACTGACCATATACTGTATGCAGACTGTTGGTTAGAACTAGTATTTAATTACATTTAATTTCTCTGTCATGTTTCCGCTGGTTTTAACTTACAATTGTGCAGAGATGCCAAGGAAACCTTTTGCAAGTAAAGGACATAAGAGTGACATAAATAATTCACTACATCCATAAAGAATATTACCCAGAGTAAGATATGGACCAAAAGTTACGACTATTGGACTAGATACTGGTGAAACCATTAAAACCCATGGGAGTCTTTACGTGTGAGCAAAATCTGAAAAAAATTCTTGAGGATTGGTGCACTGTTCATCTCTCTCTGAAATCACTGAGCAAAATGAATTACGGATTTTTCTTTAGAGGTTATGCAACAATAATAATTTACATCTTTACAGGCTACTATAGAAATATTAACTAATAAAGTACATATTCAGATTGCTGTGGAGGTAATAAGGAGAGGAATCAGTTAATATAGTTGGATGGGAATGCCCTACACTGCTTCCAGGCACAGATGACTAGATTCTCTACGTGGCAGGAGGACTGCAGGGCAGCCAGCCTCCTGTGCCAAAAGCTGGTCCTTGTAAACAGCCCCTTAGGGACTCCCCAGCCTGACAAAGCAAAAGAAGATCTATTCAGGATTCCCTGCAAACTACTGCTCCATAATGATGGGATAATGAGCCTTGGCTAAAGGACTTCTGCAAGCATCTGGAAGAGAAGAAACACTACAGAAAAGCAAACCACCAAAAATAAGCCACAGAGAAGGAAGCTATGACAGAGAAAATAACAGACTGGGAGAAATCACAGGAAAAGAGCAAGCAGGTAGGACAGAGAACAATGCAGCAGAGCAAACCACAGGTGGCAATTGTATGGATTACTGAGCAAGGTGTTCTGTACACCTAGAAATAAAGCCATTGCTTCCTCAGGGAGCCTACATTGCAAATTAGGCAAGTTCAGGCCATTTAATATGGTGACTGAGACAGTAAGTCACTTTTACAATGGAGGTATTAAGTGCATTTCTGTAGGAATTATGGTGACAAACTGTATTTTTTATAACAAACCTAAATGAGAACAGCAAATGGAGGAAGGAAAAAAAAAAAAAGAACAACATATGGAGAGGCTAAAAGAGAACAGAAAAAAGCAGAGCAGAAAAGGGCAACCAGATGACAGAAAGAAAAATCTGCATTAAGAAAGCCCAGAGAGGTTGATTCTAAATGGCACTTCTTAATTCTCTGGAACCTGAAAAGAGCAGATTTCAAAGACAGGATAAGATAATTTAGGTTAGAGGGTTAGTATACAACTCCAACCTCCTACTCAAAGCAAGGTCATTTTCAAGGTTAGGTCTGGTTGCTCAGGGCCATGTCCATTTGAGTTCTGAATATCTCCGGGGATGGAGATCCCACAACCTACCACTAACCTGTTCTAGCCCATCACCACTCTCATTCTGAAAATATTTTCCTTATGTCTAAATGAAATTTCTCTTTCTGCAGCTTGTGTCTATTGCCTCTTGCCCTTCTGAGAAAACTTTGACTCTGTCTTCCATATTATCTCTCCATTGGATGGAGGAAGACAGCAACTAGATCCCTCATTCACCTACCAGAAGTCTTTTCCAGGTTGAATAAAACCAGCTCGCTCAGCGTCTTTTCCTACTTCACATGTTCCAGTCCCCTAGACATCCTACTGGACTCCACTGGACTCACTCTAGTTTGTCAATTAAATATTAATGAATAGTATAAAATAAAACAGTATTTATTTTGTTTTTATTGGTTTTTTTTCTGCTTATAAGGCACTTTCATAATTTCCCAATATCAAAGCATTCAAACAATGACAAACAAATTCAAACAATACAACTCTGGAATGAGGAAGGTAAAATATTAATTCCCTTATCCATGAATAAGGAAATATGTCACAAAGAAGACAGGAAATTTTATTCAGTGTCACACAGAAAAAACAATCCAAGACTTCAGAACCCTTTTTCCTCATTAAATGAAGTTTGTATTTTCAGTTTGAATTTCAAATATTTCAATGCTGGTAAGGATATAACTGACCTCCAAAATTCCCACATACCATACTTCACAAAAAGCTATTATTTTATCATGACATTCAATAAAAATATTTTATTAGCTCCTTTGTAAGAAAGAGAATTACTTACTGCCTTCCCATGTACAGTGTAAAAGATTCAATGCCCCCTCTACTCTTTTCCAGTGTTGAAGATGAAAGAAAGCGTATGCTATTGCTTCACTGTCCCCTCTCTTCAGAATATGTTCAGGGGGCAGAATTAAGCTTTTCATTTCTAGTAGATACTGCAATAAAAAAGCAGAGTACAATTATTTCAGAGGTAATAAAAAACACAGAAAGCTGCCTGCAGTTCTACAATGCACACTGAACTGTCTATTTCCCTAAAGTGCTTTCCCTCATAAGTGTTTCATCAAACGTGTAACACCACCAACTGCACTTGAAGATAATTATTGAATTATTCCCAAAGACTACGATATGCTAACAGATGGTTAATGTTCTGCTCTTCAGCTGTAGTAGAGGGACTATAGAGAATTTCAAAATGAGATGTCTCTCTTATCAAAGGAGACAGAAAAAAGGGCTCAAAGCAGAAAAGAGAATCTAATTACAAGAGCTTTTTAATTAAAAGTGTTTACAATAAAATGAAGAAGACATTAAGCAGTTTGATGCACATAGTCTTTCTATAAGAAACCACGCAGTACTCATAGTTTGCACACAGGTTGCTTTACTGCATTGCCATCAACTGGTTGATGGCAATGCAGTGAGTATGCAAGGCTGGCAGCACCTAAGTAGCTACCAGCAAGTTACAAAGTAAAAAAAGTTACAAAATGTAACAAACAGCTCATTTCCAGGAAAAAAGTATTAGATGTCTAAGCTTGCTGCTTTAAATACTGAAGATGGTATGAAAATGAAAAGCATCACTGACTAAATCCCAAGGAATTCTCCCCGTTATGGGATCCCCCATAACAGAAGCAGATGAAACACATGGAGGGTTCATGCCAGCAGAAGACAGAGGTCCTGGACATTATTCAAGCAGGTGGTTTTTCCTCCTTCCCCAGCCCATGAACTAGACCACTACCAGCAGACGTCATCTCATCACTGGTATTACTACATTCCAGTTAGTGGAGGGGAAAGATACAGCAGAGGAGAAAGATACATCCCTTCTTGGCATGCTTTACAGGGAAAGGAATGACAGGCAGAAATCACAGGCTGCCAAATCAATTCCTGTTTGTCAGTTCTCCTCTGAGAAGTGTAACATTGCCCAGTTGTGCGCTGACTGCTCTTCAATAGCATAAAGGAAACTCTCTCTCTCTTCCAGGATGCCCAAGAGCAAATGTTCTCCCCACCAGACTATTTAAGTTAAGACAAGAGTCAGCAGGTGAGTCAGGCAGTAAACTGTCAGGCCCCAACACAAGGTTCGGAAAGGAAAGCTATGGTTAATCATCGGCAAACAGAGAGTGAGGGTGCAGCCCCTCCACTTTACTGAGGCCTCTGTGCCTACGCACCGGTCTCTGCTTTGGTCTGGAAGGAGGAGGACTGCAGGACCTAGGGACTGGCAACAACCAAGTGCAGGCACCCAAGAGAAGGCAACTTGACACCAGAGGTGAAACAGAGGCGTGGGTGGTGTTAACCTTCCATGGCTCCTGTTAAATGCTGACTTTTGTGAACGGGAGACCGCAGGGCATGCTTGAGCTCAGTGTGTGAGCTGGTGCAGAAAAGAGGAGAAAAGAGGGCAAAAGAAATAAATGAGAATTGAAAATCAGCCTTTGGGAAAGGAAGAGGAAAGTCCAGAGGGAAATGAGCACAAATAGCGTGATGTCACGGAGGGCATCCTAGAGCTTGTCACCCCTTCGCCTGAATGAGCCTGGAAGGAGCTAGCAAACAGGTAAAGGATTTGAAGAGACCGTGATCAAAGCAGAGAACTGTCAACCCTGGGAAACAGATAAATACTTCAAAGAGGAAAGAGAAATCACACATGTTTCTGATGCAGGTAACAGTATTAAAGGAGGAGAAACTGAATTAGCAGTGGGAGTAATATGTGTGACACTTGGATTTTCTCTAAAGCCTTTCAGAAGAATCTGAGAGAGCGGCAGAGCAGGTGGATTAATGGAGGAAGCTGCAATTCAGTAGGCAGGACAGGGGATTAAGAGTGACAGAGAGAAGAGAATAAAGAGCTGACAAGAGGGAGGGAGCTGCCAGGCTTACAGAGATACAGCAAACATTCTTATTCACTGCCCTAATGAATGTGCCACCCTTTTAAAAACACACATTATACCTGTTGAGCAGAATGGAATACAGCTGCAAGAGCTGCAGGTTCTATCTGTTTTATTAATTTAGAACATAACTCTTATTTCCGTATTTTTTGCAAAAGTAAATTCCCAATATTTAAATATTTCAATCAAAGGGGAAAAAAAACAACCCCAAAGCCATGTCACTATCTGTAGGAAAAGAATAACCAGGAAGGAATGTCCTATTTCGAGGAGCGTTGAGATGAAAGTATGTTATTTTGATTCTTATGTATTGCTTGTTATCAGTGATTAAAAACAAATCAAGTGGAAATACCAGATGGAAGGGTATATCTTGACACTTGCAAATCATTCTTAGTCCTCACTCAGTTATGTTGACTTTTCAGTCTGCATTCTTCCCAGTTTCCGAAATAAAAATATTTTTTAAAGTTCCTCAGATCAAAAATGTGAAACACTCCTCTCTCATTGCTCTACCACAGCTACTTTCCTAAACAAAAAGTCCATAATCTGGTTTGGTGATATCCAAGAAGACCCACACATAAAGTTGATGGATGGCTCAAGTCTCATTTGGGCCTCATAATAGTTTTTGTTTTATGCACACCTTTTGGGCATACAAACTGTCAATGAATTTATTCTGGAGGCATTT
>NW_009218738.1:26899-69847 GCF_000690835.1 Fulmarus glacialis
TTGTCTGGAACACTCTGTGCAGTTCTCATCAGGCACTTTCAGAAATTAAAGATCAAATTCCACAAGCACAGAACAGAGCTTATCAAAGAAATGGCACATCTAGTTTGTGAGAGGTCATCTGAAGGCCTCCATCTGCTAACTTCTCTAAATAGGAGTAACGGGTACCAAAAAGGTACCTAGCTGTAGGTAGGGCTTGATCATTGTCTGGAACACTCTGTGCAGTTCTCATCAGGCACTTTCAGAAATTAAAGATCAAATTCCACAAGCACAGAACAGAGCTTATCAAAGAAATGGCACATCTAGTTTGTGAGAGGTCATCTGAAGGCCTCCATCTGCTAACTTCTCTAAATAGGAGTAACGGGTACCAAAAAGGTACCTAGCTGTAGGTAGGGCTTGATCATTATGGAAGGAGAGATATGATGGTCCATAAAAATTAGGATGGTCTTGATGTCCTAGAGTATCATATCCATTCGTGCACTGCTGTATTTTCAAGAATTCAAGAGCCCGGAAGGCGTTCAGGTTCCTGGAGGTTTGGCTGACAGGGCTCAGGGTCTCCTTGGAGATAGCATAGCCCTCTCCTATGGTAACTGCAGGCTACTGGCACCCAGCTACTTGACAGGCAGGACTGAGTCCCAGCAATTTGCTGGGTTTCTAGCAGATTGTCCATGAAATCAACACAGTCCCCCTGAAACACTTTGGATTGGACAAGCAGACAAATTCCAGTGAAACGAAATTAAATGAAAAAAATCTTTCTTCAAAAACTATCCAATAAGCTTCAGTCCTCATGCTGCCCATATAACGTGTGAATCACAGTCCTAATGGACTTCTGCGTGCAACAAGTATCTCCAGCTCTTGGAAAAAATCAGCCAAAGACATCTGATTGTAGTTTCCAAGAGGCTGCTATTGCACTTAATCAGAGATACTACACTAGACAGGTACAGTCTTCCCTTCAGCCACCAAAGACTTCAGGGTGGGAATCTGATGATTTACATCTCAACATTTCCAAAGGCCTCAGTCCAGAGCACAGCCCTTGTTGTTACAGGACTAATATGGACACAAGATCCTATACCACTAAAATTCATACCAGTATGAACTCCATCTGGCTGTACAAGAAAACAACCTACACCTCTTGACAGACTCCCTATTAACTGTAACTCCTGATACACTGACATCCTTCTCAGATTCAACCACGATTTTTACAATTTAAGTAATAAAACCTCACTACCTTTTCAATACTTTGAATATACAGGGAAGACAGGAGCCCTCTGTCATCCTGACAGGGCTCTGAACCCAAGCATGGTTCCACTTCAGAGTGAGAGTCAAGTAACAGGCTAAATAAAAAAACTTAGCAAAGAGCTAGCCATCATGGAGGAAATAGAGATGGCAAGCCCAGCACATCTCCAACTGCATTTGTTTTTCAATGATGAATGAAGAAGTTTACTAGAACAGGAAATAGCATGTCACCACCATCTGGGGTTATCATGTTCCTTTAAAAAAGGAATCAGCTCAGAAAAGACAATCTAGAAAATTACAGCCAGAATGACCTAGTCTTAATCAAGTTATGAGTGAATGCTAAAGTTGTGCAATCATTTCTGTCATCAACAGATGGCTCAATCAGCCCTTCTCCACTGCATTGTTCTGGCTTGGATTTTTTTGGTTGTCTTTTTTGTTTTTCTGGTCTCTCTCTTCTCTCACCCCAAACTTTTTCTTGTCAAAACCCATGCATTTTAGGAGTTATAACAAGGGTAACAGTATTTTTCATGTGCTTCCACAGAGGGCATCTGGGCTGGTTACATGACATTGTAATAGATATTGCTCAGCTATAGCCATTCTGTACACATATGGGAATATACCTTCTAAAAAGCATTTGGAGGACGACAATGGACCTTGTACACATGAAGTGCAACATGGTGGAGTTTATATTTCTTTTACCTGAATTGATTGAATATACATAATTTATTTCATAATATTGACAGCACTCTGGCTACTAATTCTCCTCTGCTGGGAGTGCTTTTAACATTCCACATCAATAAGCTACTTCAGTGCCCTTTTATAAAATAAATCAACCTACCTCAGGCAGGTTTCCTTCTTTTCCTCAATTGTGCAATTTGCCTCTGAAATTACAGCTCAGGCCGCAAATAAGCAATAGTCACTCCTGCACCTGTGACAGCACCCCTCCAGGCCAGAATATGAGAATTTAACATTGTTTGAACAGGAACTCTGCTCCGCCCAGCGGGATGAACAGCACAAGCTAAAAACAGTTCCAAAATACTGGTTTCTACATGCCCAGAGAAGCCACTTTTAGGTCACCTTACAAGTTCTCATTAGATTGATGGTAATTAAGAAGTTTGGCCTTTTTGCTGGAGATACAAAAAGAAATCACTGTCTCACTGAACAGTTTAAAACTCTCTTAAACATGGCTGGAATAGTTTCTCTGTAATATCATGGGGTGTGCGGAACAGATTCATTTCCCATCTGGTATATGAATTTGTTTGCATTATTCGTTTCTATTAGCAACTACAACTTACTAGAAACCACACAACCATACAGACAGACACAGTTCTTACGAAAAAAAAAATCAGTAAGAAAGAAATGAGAAGGGATGAAATGGAGAACAGATAAATCCTTAGAAGTGTTTAAGTCAATGGTTTGTTACATCCTTTTAAGAAACTGTTTACACATAAAATTGGCATTTCTTAAAGTAATATCAATATTTAAGTTGTCAGATTCAAATGCAGCAAACTTCAGCAGGTACTCTCTTTAAATCCACTCAGCTCGTGGCTTACATAGCAAACCCATACAACTGTGTACAGAGGACACTTTAGACTTACTTTTAACAATTAGATATATGGACCATCATCTGTTTTCTCTTCCCTTTGACTTTAGCTTGTGTCTCATAGACCACAGAAAAGAGGGGGGTGCTTTTCAGGAGGAGTTTGAATGCAGGGAGGGAGCCTTGCAAATCAGTTCAGAAAGGGTGTTCCACAATTCAGGAATGTCCCAGAAACAGCTGTGGTACTTTATCAGCATTAGCTTGGGATAGTTGTGTGTGTGTGTGTGCGCGCGCACGCACGCTCCCCATGACATAGGATGTACTACTCTCTTTTCCATACAAAATCCTCTGGAATTACAGTGATACCCCAAGTGCTTCAGTGGCACTAGAAACCTTTTTGTTTAACTCTTAAATTTTTGAGCAGCACGTTGTCAGACAGTGTCAGCACATTTCCTTGGGACCAAAACTCCACAGCGCATGACTCTACACTAAAGCAAAAGTATACTAGTCCATAAAATCTCATTTAAGACAAAAATGGTTGAAAAAAAATTCAGACAAATCTTCACAAACAAGTGATACAATTTGCTGTGATTCTTCTCATAGTGAAATTCACAGCTATTTGCTTTGGTCTCTTTCTTGCTGTACTGCTGACTTCAACCTGCTACGGGTTATGTTTTTCTTCTACTAAAAAGATCCCTGAAAACACTCTAAAGTGCTTTCTTTTTACATAGGCAATCTCTGTCAAAGTATAAAGCTGCAATTTGCTGTAGCTAAGTTGTTTCAGTAACATAAACAAGACAAACAGTAGATAGAGGTACTATCTTTGATCAGATATTTTTCCAGTTCAGCTTAAAAAATTTAGCCACTTTAAAGTACAGAAACCTTTTTACAGGTTAGATGTCTTCAGAATGAGAAGTCTTGATCAGTTTGACAGTGGTTCCATTTCTGCTGCAGTCAAGAAGGAGATCATAGTTGACATACCTGAGCTGGCCTTACCCTGCACAGCTCAGCTTCCAGAAACAACACAGCCAGGTCAGCTGCCCAGCTTCCTGAAGAGATGTGGCAGGCTGCACGGAGCTCTGTATTGCCTTTGTTCACTTAAACTAAGTTCTGGCACCTCCACGTGTCACACCTTGACTCCAGTGTATTCCAAAAACAATGAGATTTTATCACCCATGGCTGAGACTTGATGGACTGATCTCTGGGAATTAAATTGTCATTGAAGTGTACTCAAAAATGGAAGAAGAGATCTGTGTCAAAAAAAGGTTATTTGCTGGAAAGGTGGCTGCCTGAGGAAAGACTGTCAGCCATATTAGGTCTCTGCAAAAGGCATTTTTGTGCAGACAGAAAACAAAAACCAAGGTGATGTGTAGTTATCTAGAATCAATGGAAGTGGATGCCAACATCTTCGTGACATATATGCTGAGAAGACTCCCAGAACCATGCATACACATTGGTTTTTATGTGGAAGGTAGGTGTTTTTGCAGGGTTTCTCACCTCTATGTAAAGATGGAAATCTGGGACTTTTAAACTGCTTCTTCTTAAGGGGTTCCTACATCTTTAGATTACATTCAAAAGCAAGTGTAAGAAGTATATCTGACCTCTGCAACATCACTATAGAACACTGGCCATAATCACCTAGCGAAAAATCAGCAGCATTGTAAGAATCCCACAGTGGTTTTATACAAACCTGCAACAGGTCACAACGGGAGACCCAGTTTCCCTTTCTTGCTAAATCCAGCTCAGAGTAGTTTTATACAAACCTGCAACAGGTCACAACAGGAGACGAGTTTCCCTTTCTTGCTAAATCCAGCTCAGCAGCATCTCTCTGCGTGTTCAGAGTGTGTTCCTGCATCCCCTTTGTCTCAGAATCTCAGTAGCAAAAATCTGCTATTTCCAGTTAAATGTCTTGAAAATGCATATCTAGTAATAATCTTTTTATGTGATAATTCTACATTTTAATGATTTGCACTGAAAATGGTAAAATCCCCTTTTGAGACAAACCAAAAACATATCAAATCATTTTTTTTCCTCTTTAATAGTGCAGTTCCCTGCTTTCAAAGCTTCTGCTGGGAACTTTGCAAATGCTTTAAATAATTTGTCACTTTTGTAATTTCTTTCTTTGTCAGTCTGAACAACAGACTCATTAATGTTTAAATCCTAAAGAGGCTTTGAAGACATATTAGTTTTGTGGCACTGTTAGATTTGTTGTGATGCTGCTTGCTAAAACTTATCTCGATTTCATTAAGAACAAATTGGATAGGACTTCAATCATAATTGAGTGGAAATTGAGGTGTAATATCCATACTGTGCCTAAAACTGTAACCAAAAATATATTTTTGCCACCTTAATATCCTTTAGCTAATAGCAGAAAGAATGAGTGTGAAATCAGCAGTGCTGCATATTAATCTGTATTAGGCTACACGGTTTTAATGTTGAAATACGAACTAAAAAAACCCTAGAGTCTGCTCCCATTATTACCTTGTTATCCTGATAATTTATATGTTTCACAAAGGTTTTCAATTTCAAAATGACAGACTTTGAAAAACTGAGGGAATCAATTAACAATGTGAACTGACTGAAAAACTCAGGAACTTAAATGAGGAAGAGGATTGGAATTTCTTTAAATCAAAAATACTGAAAATAACACACAATCTGCATTTCACACATGGGGACATTCAGCCTTGTATTGAACAGCAACCTAAACAGAAGCTGGCAAGTGAGGAAGAGGTCACAAGCGATGAATGAAAGTACTGATCTACAAGAAAAGCAGAATCTTGGAGGTCTGGAAGTGCAGAGGTTATGGAGCAACTGCCACAACTTACAGTAAGGTAGATTTTGCAAAGGAAGTCAAACCAAAGAAGCACAAGCTCTTAAGTATAAACAGAAAAAGAACAAGCAAAAAGGTAGTAAATGAAGACTTAGCCTCAGTTTCATGGCAGTGCAGAGCGTGGAGACAATAGCAGAACGGACATTAGGAGCATGTATAGAAGTGGAGGCCACTGCAGCCAATTATCTCTGTCCCTGAACATGAATGAACCAGTCCCAGAAACAGCCAGACTAGCATAACTGACTTAAAACAAAAAGATCCCCACTCAGAATCAAGTGATCTAGTGATGAGAGAAGTAAGTGCAGTGCTGTTCATTTAAAGAGGAGGGAAACCATGTGTTAATATGGAATCACTAGTATGCAAACTGTTAAAAAAGATTTTGATGGAAAGAATTATCAAAAACATGGAGGTAAGTGAGGAAAATGGAACAGGCTCCCAAGGATTGCTCATGACAGGCTAAGCTGATATCTTTGCTTGGCAAGATAGCTAATTATTTAGACAGCAAGGATAGAATACTCTAACCAGGCTTCAGTAAAACATTCAGAAAGGTTTACCCAGAACAGGACTGGAACAGAGAGTTAAACAGGCAACCAGGCAGAAGAGAAATATCAATGGTTGTGTTGGTGCAAGAACCATTGGGATGGAAGAAAGTAAATAGAGTTCCACAGAAGCACTCCTGGAACCAAACTTCATTTAATATTTTAATTTTATAGCCTGGCACAAAAATAGAAGATCAGCTAATAATACAAAGGGACTCATCTCACCTAAATCTTGTTGTCTAAAAATCAGGCTTTTACTGGAAAATAGTTGCTCCTTTCATAGTCAATGTAGAAACAGGCACCTCGGAGGGAAATTCTGTCTAGAGATGTCTAAGATAGTTCCTTCTTTCCACTGCCTGTAGAGGAAGTCTAGATGATTTTATTAAACAAACAGCCTAACTTTCAGATAGCTAACCCATGCTATTTAGTGGTTGGCATAACAGATATAGCTCACAGAGAAAATATTTAATTCTTGCAATGCATGAGAATGAACTTTCTGCAATCCATGTGTACATATGGGAGAGGTTTTGGGTTTATCTTGACCAGACTTGGTGGTCAGCTGTACCTATAGGCTCCCTACATTAACACACACCAGTCTTCTGCTCTCCAGTGGAGGCTGCTTACTTTCAAAGGGCAATATTGGTCCAAAGGTTTGTGGGTGAGGTTCAGAGGCAGATCTCCAAGAGCCAAAAAGCATCTGCCTCTAGTTTGCCTTTACAATGAACTTAGAGACTGCAATACTGAGTATCAGGTGATGAAATAATAAAATACATTAGCCTTTAGTAGCCTTTGGGCAAGATTCTTACTGCTGAGATGCATATCTAGAGAAGGGATTACGGAATTAGAACATAAATCCCTTTTCTTACTTTGTAGTTCTCAGCAATTCTTCATCTCTGAGCTTTGCATTCTCAGAACTTAATGACAGGGTGCTGCATAAGGAATTATTAATGCAACTTATATGAAGCACACCATGAACTCCAAACATAGGTTCCTTTGTATAGCATGCCAAAAACATATTCTTACATGTAATCATCAAAACAAATAAAACATGCTATTTTGAACTAGAAGATCTTTAATGGCTATTTTGTAAACAATAATCTGTCTTTATGTGTGGTTCTGTCCTGCAGCGTAGCATTTGGTGGTGTCTACTACTGCAATCCACCATGTAATTGTTGCTCACATAGAGGACTCACTTCAGCTAAAATTTCAAGTTTCACAGTCCAGCGCAGAAAACACTGAATGCGAAATACCAAACGAAAAAACTGTGCATACTATCAGCTTTTTTCTCTTCCCATTGTTTGCTCCCCTTTCCACAACATCACTTGTTAATCTAACACAGAAATCAGGAGTTAGGTCCTCAACAGTGTTAAAGCTACAACAATGCTTTCTCCATACTCACTTTTGGCACATGTGGATTAAATTCTACTGCTCTGTGAATAGCTTCTACTGCATTCATCTCTGCAGTACTCAGCCCTCGCCTTGAGGCAGCCTCTGGAGAAAATCTACAAAAGCAAAGAAACAAACACATTAGGTCAGAAATGCTAGTAAGAAAAAGCCAGAAAAGGAATCTAGAACATGGGCCCATGTAACCAAACTGAGTCAATCTCCTATGCTCTCCAAACTTCCATAGCAAGTGGAAACTCTGAGTGATCTATTACATCAAGGCCAATGAAAATCCCAGCAGAAGTGGAAAGCATGTTTGCATCTAATCATGGCAGAAAGTCAGTTCAAACAGTCCTTTCTCTGTCACTAATCTAAATTTGCTCTAGGTACCTTGCTAAGGGGCATATCCAAGGCTGAAGTTGCAGAAAAAAGAAAAGCAAAAAAAAAACCAATGCCAAATTATTGGAGGGTTTCTATTAAAAACAGGTTTGGGGAGGTTTTAGGGAGGTTCCCAACCCAATGCCCCTGGGTCAGGTTGGGATGGAAGCACGATGCAGCAGCAGTAGCGGGTGGTCTACTGGCCGCAGCACCATTGAGGGTAGCATGCCCAAACTGTGGGCAAATCATCTGCCCCAGTGAATGAAAAACCAGACCATGCAATCTCTTTCTCACCTCACACCCCACGGCTAACTCCAGAGCTGTACTTGGCAGGCAGACACCACAGGGAAAGCTGTGACAACCTTAGCCCTGCCCTCCCAAGCTGGAGTCGCTGTGTAGGGAGGAAAGATGTTGCAGTAGGTACTGGCGATCTACAGGATAAAAAGAATGAAAGAAAATTACTTAGATCTTGATGTGTACATACACTTTAAAAGCAAAAACTGTCAGGATGTCAGTCAAGAAAATGGCTTTCCACTCTACTTGCTTTCCAACTTTAGGGATGCATTCGACCCTCAAGTGCACAGACACAACTCTGCCTGGGATTTGTGTGAAGGCATCTGAGAGCAGAATTGGGATTTTTGAGCTCCACCTCACAAGGAGCTGAGCACCCTTTCAGTGCTCTCAAGTCCGCAGGCATCAAGTAGATGTGCTCAGCACCTTGGAAGGTTGAGACTCAAGACAAAAACCGTAACAGGAATGAGCAGGTATTTGTCTCTCTAAAAATATGAACGTCATCTACCTCTCAGAATCCCTGACATAGTAATGCTAAATCCACCTGCCGCTATTTAAGTAGACGAGCAGTCTTCTGACAGCACTTGTAAAATGACATTGCTACCAGTGCATCCACATTTATTTATTACCTTTTTGTGGTCAGGTTTATACAAAGTTGAAGAGATTCAGCCACACAACACCTTTCAGTTGCATCTTCATTATACTGTCTAGGAAGCCAAAGCTCACCCAGACAGTATACATAAAACTGAAACAAGAATTGAATTTGTGCTATTTCTCTTCTTTTCTTCTTCCGTAATATTTGAAGTGCAATGTTTGATCACTGCAAATTTTTCTTATATATAAAGTCATTTTATGAATTTACTGCAGGACTGAATTCTCCTGCTAACCCAGCAGATTGTTAGGGTGTGGGCTCAGCTAAGAGAAATCTCGAGTTAAATCAGGAATTTTGCTGGACAGTGGTTCTTATGCACTTACTTGTCAGAGACAGCTCTGGCTTTCAGCAATGCAGCTGTGTAACATATTGTTGCTGATTTTGGTAAGCTTATATCTGTTGAAAAGAAAGAAAAAAGTAAACATCTGAAAAGTTAAAAGTCTGCAGAAAGAAAAGTGTTTGATTCATACTTCAGAATATGCATAGCATACGCAAAATTATTATGTGAATTCAGAATACTTTCTGATCTTGGGACCTGTACTCCCATGTCACATGGATTTTTAAATTTCCACCCAATATACAGGCTTTAAAACCTGCATTAATGATCACTGGAACTGCTATTTAAGCAGCAACTGAGTTCATTACAGAACTAATTCAAAGAGTGACATGACAGAGACATAATGAAAGAATTCATTACTTCATACATAAATGTATAGGTAACCTGGAATACATGAATTTTTCCATAGTTCACAAGACATCCAAGTAATAGCTGAGGGCTATCTTATTCACTCCTCTTGTTTTCACTCAGAAGCAGTTGTCTAATTTGAATATGTGGCAGCTATACAAGTTAAGACAGCTATTTAAGTAATAATGGATTTGACTTGCAAGCAAACAACTACTAGATTTATTGCTGTTAAAGATCAACAGTAAAATAAGGTGTTTTGCCTCTTAAGGAAATCTTGGACCAAAATATTCACCAGACAGTCTGGCCATTTTATGCTGTTCCAAAGACACACAGGAGCCATAAATTTAGCCCATTAGTTCAACTTAATTTATACCTGTTCTCTACCAGTAGATTGGCACAAAGCATCCAAAAGGTAGAGAGAAATGCTGCTTAGCAGACTTGAGTTATAGATTTGTTCCCACTATTACAGAGAAGAATTCACTTCCACACTACCCAGCAGACACATATTATATACTGATTGAAATATTCCAGCATTAAAAAGTTAAAGATTACAGCTAAATGAAAAAAAAAAAAAAAAAAAAGAACAACCCCCACTAAAGGCTGGATTCTGCAAACACTTCTGCACACTGCAATATTATAGCTTCCTATAGTAAATAGCAAATACACAGCATAGTAAGCACAAGGCACTGGAGCAGGCCCACTGTAAAAGCGAAGAGCAGCTAATCTGACTATTGTTCTAAGAAACTATCTATCCTGCAGTTTGTCAGTAAAGTTAATTAGAAAGACGAAATTACCATAGAGCTTGGTAACTTTAAGGTTAAGAGAAATTTGTCATTTACTGAACCCCAGTGCCTTGCAAGACAGGGCTCCAAAAAAGAGTTAAAGAGGACAAGCAAGTCGTATCTCAGCAGTCACCATCCTTCACTTATTAACAACTGAGCAACCAAGCCGAACATTGTTCTGTTAGACAGAAAACATTGCCAGAATGACTGAGGCACTTTGAAAATGCTACCTGTAAAACCCTCTTTATTGACTTTTTATGCATTTGCACTTCAAGTATGAGATGTAAAGATCTTGTTGGAGGCTCCCCTATAATATATTCCAACTATAATTTCACTGGAGTATGTAATTGTAGTGTCTGAAGTAATTAAAATCAACAGCATGCAAAGCAGTCTGGGTGATAGATATGTTAATTACTCCACTAATAGAAGCTAGCTACAGACACAGATGTGAGCACATCTTCAATGACAGGAAGAGAAAATATTTATAAGCAACTTCAATAACCCTGCTTATACCAGGTTTTCCTTAACATTAGGAGTTAAAAGTTATTTCCAGTAAACAGAAATGACCTTTTTCAGAACATGCTGGTCTCTGTCTTTCAGTATAAACCTTATTCATCAAATCATAAATGGAGTGAAACGCAGAGGAATGGAAAAGGAAAAAAAAACAACCAAACAAGAAAACCAACAATGTGCTGTCATTTACAAGGTTTTCAATTGGTCAATAGAATACCTTATTTTCCCCTTACCTGTAAGTGTTTCTCTGGGCCATCAAGCCATCATTACCTCACGGGAAATATTTTCCCTTGCATCAGTTCAAACCTAGTAACATTCGTTCAGGATCTGATCTTTACAAAATTTTGCATGAATGACACAGAACAAGAGGTCTATCTAGAAGTCTCTGGAAATACATTTTCCCAGGCAAAAGGCAAACTCCACATATAAAAAAAGGACCAAGAAGAGAACGTTTGCTCTGGCTTCTTCGAATAATGCAGCGAGAGCACCACTTCATTTTTCTGTCTGTTTGAAGGAGCTGAAAACTAAGAGGAATCAAGAGGTCTGGAGTATATAACTGATGTAGCAGAGGAAAAATAGTTGTCATGCTGATGAAAGCTGCTGGCTCAATTTCATCAAAGAAAGCAGGTATGCCAGCAAAAGCCAGAATGACAGCAAGAAAATGGCAATTCAGCCATTAATACACAAACCATGAGGTTAAACAATGAGACCACTCAACACACAAAAACCCTCTAACCACATGTATAAAGGCTAGTTTCTGCATCAGATCATTGATACTTGATTGGAGAATGTTCAGTGGAAGTTGCATGGACTAAGTTGTGAGGATTATTAAAATTCTTGGTTAAGAGATTAAGATACAGTAGGAACTGAGTTTGATACAGGGTTAAATATACTAAAACAAAACACTGTATCACAAAACAGTATCTTCTAGGTAGTAAGTGCTCCTGAGTTGGAAACATCTGTGCATATAGATTGCAGGATGATCCACAATGAACTGCTGGCACCTGTAAGGAAGGGAAATGTGGTGATGTGAGGTAAGGCTCAGGTATACCACCTGAGTCATTCCTGCAGAAGAAATGGGATTTCTCAAGGGGAATGTTGTGTTCAAATCTGATCACCCATGGTCAAGAACAACAAATCAAACAGAAAGACTGGATTGTTCTTGTAACAATCCAAATGAAATAAAGTCTGAGAGAAGATACAACTGTTCCCTATGCATACCCACAAGGAACACCAGGAAAGGAGAAGGGTTGCTTAGGTAAGGATAATGTTGGCACAAGAATAAACAGTTCAGAATTAAATTTAGGCTGGAGATTAAAAGAAGGTTTCTGAGAAGTGAATTTTTGAGGCTGATTTCCAGGGCAAACAAAACAGCTAATTCCAGGATGGAGCTTGCTCAGCTCATGGAAGGGGTAATATCATGTAATGAACGCAACAGCAGGGGACCTGACTCACCCAGGAGTCAGTACTACACTCTAATGAGCAAGCAGCAATTATTTGAGGAGAATATCTACAGTCCCTTGGCAATGGAAGAAATACATATACACGTTCATGTTTATGTTGCAGTGGAGATAGCCCTCAGTAGATCCACGCCTGCTTCCCTCCAAAAGCATTTTGATTTTTGTTTGCTCTGTATTAGACTGTAAGTATTTGGTTCTGCTATATCCTGGTCTGATCACTACAATACTTCAAAATCCTCATATAATTTACGCTTCATCTCCAAAAATGGACCCTCGTATTTTAGAGAAAAGCATAAAACAATTATGTCTGGTTACATCTTGAATTTAGCAAGGGAATCAAGTATGAACTAGCTCTAGGAGATACGTCCTCTGTCAGGAACCAAAGTGAAGTTTTTCATAAACAACTGTGTCCAGCTCTGTGAGCCATTTGGCAAAGTATCTTCACATATACTGTTTCCCACCCTCCTGTGATTACTTGTGGAGCTCCCACAATGTGCTGAAAGATGTGGCTGCTATTCTGTTGTCAAAATCATCAAGACATTTTTGCCTAATAAGAACTGATGTGTCAACCTAAAAAAGGCTCTCCTTCTTCCTTATTGCTTGTATCTTTAAACAGAATACAAAATAGTCTAGACTTAATTTATGAGCATTTTCTTTCAATTAGCCCCAGTCAGCTATGGGGAGGGTTGGGAAAGTGAATTCTTACTGGTCATTTGCTTCATAAGCGGTTGTTTGTGAGAGTAAACTAACGGAAAGATGCTACGGATAGAGATTTGGAAACATAGTATCACTACTCCTCTGATTCAAGATATCCAGCATATGCCATATATCATCTAAATAGGTCATGGGATCTATTGTTTTTCTAAAATAGCAACTAAACCAAAAAATGATAAATCTGGATATGGACTGGTGCAACGTCCCCTATCCAAGTCATCAGAAGGCCCTAAATGTGAAGAGACAGGCATGCTGCAATTGCTTTAGTCATTAATAAATGTAAAATCTAAGTCACTAATCAGAAATTACTCCCTATTTTGATCCCAAAGCGTATGTTATTCCCAAGTCAACAATACAGATTCCTATGGGCTTAATTTCAGATAGTCGAATCAACACTAATAGGACTTAAATATTTACTGAAAGAAGCTGTAGATCTGGGGCCATAATTTGCACAGTAAGATCCTTCCAGTCAAACTACTAGTTCTTTTCCATATAGCACTGGAGACAGACTACATTAAGCTGCTGGAATCATTCACGTATTTCCAAATATGTAACTGAAAGTATATCAACAAACTGGAAGAAGTTATGCGAAGAGGTAAAACAAAAAATGGTGGAATACAGAACACATATTGTGCTTTGGCTTGGGGGTGAACCCCAGCTCTGATTTTCTCTCCCTCAGCCTGTCTGTAGACTCTAGTATTTAAGTGACAGGCCAACACTTGGCGTGTCAGCACAGAACTCCCCCAGTTCTCTGCACTTGCAGGCTAGATTGTCAGTCCTTGCACAGGTGGTAGGAAAAATTGCTTATGGGAAAGACTGAAAGTGCTCCAGCAGTGCAGGCTGGATCAGTGGTGACAGAAGAGAGATGCAGTCATCTATAAAGACACAAACATTGAGGAAGAAAGTGAATTAAGCTGATACAAATGGTTAAAAGCAAGAGTAATGGGATGGAATTCAATAAAGGAAAGTATGAACTGAACATCAGGGGAAAAACACTTTGTCAAAAAGATCTAATATCCTGTAGTATTATCTCCCATGAGAACAGTCATTGCATTTTTCCACAAAACATGGTAGAAAACATGCTGGAGGGAGCAAAACTATGAACACAATGATCTAACGCTTACTTTGTGCTTGCAAAACAAAGCAGTTCCGATTCTCTGTACTTTTGACATTCTTCCTCAATGGTGGGAAACACCCCAGTCAAACACAAACACATAGCCACTGTGTATGTTAAGGCCTGGATTTTGGTCCCCTGATAGGATGGGAAAAACATTTCAGCACAAACAAAAAGTGTTTATTTTGCCATGACCACAACTAAAACTTAAACTGTTAAGTTCTGGAAAGATTTTGAGGGTCACTGCTGGTTGTAAACACTTCATATGCAACTCTTGCTGAGGTGAATATCTCAGTGACCAGGCAGGTGTCAGCCCCTTCGATTTGACCAAGTTCAATCCTAAATGCATATAGAGGGGAAGGAATAATTTCTCCTACAGGAGATTAGAAAGAGCAAGATCAGTATAATTAATTTAGACTTTTTGTGCTTTTGCACAAGCAGAAGAAACAAAAACCACCACAGAATCATACAGAAAAAAAAGAGATCAGAAGGTATGAACAGACACGGAACTGATAGAGAGACCTAGCTGAAGTGACAAGTGATTTTGACATGGAGGAAAGAAACTAGTTCTTAGAAGCAGAAGCTGAAAAAGATGTAATGGGAAAAAAGACAAACTATTCTCTTGATACTGCTGTTACACAAACCAGAGGTCTTACCTGATTTGCATCTCTCAGAGAAGGTAGACTAGGCTTTGGTATGACCTTAACTAAAAGGAACTTTCTCATAAGGTCTCTCTTTCAAAGAAACAAAAGGATTATAAAATAGCGTGCATGAGGTAATGGTTGCTTCCATACTGCCACTTGCTACATCTTTAACTCAGAAGAAAACCCTTTCTTGCACTTAGAACATCTACCCAGTTAGCTCCACCAGGTAGACCATCTTCTCAAAAATACCAAACATAATCATGGCAAGTAATGAAACTGATGGAGTGGAGCTGTGATCTCAAATATATACATATACACAAAAACCCTGGAGACCATAGCTAATATAACTGAAGACTCCATGCAATTGGTTCATTAATCTGCAACTCTCTACAAAAGGAATGTCTTCAAGTTCAACGTAAATAGAATTTACCCATTTCAAAAATCTGTAAGGACAAGAAGAAATTGGACAGAGGGGGACTGGAGAAAGAAGAGTAGCCTTGAATAGGCTCATTTTAGAGAACTAATTTCTCTACATTAATTGTTTGGATTTCACTAAATTGAAAGTATTCCAAGACACAGAAGACACTATTTCTAAAGTGTTTCTTCAAAGGCCTGCATTTTGATTTCACACTAATTTAAAATAGGATTCTTTGAAGTAAGCTGTTACCAAATAAGAAAATGTCATAGCCTAGAGCAGAATGAGACCTTTTAAGTTCAAAAACCGCTTTCTTCCTATGTATCCTTTGGTCTAAATTATGTTCTCAAGAGAGCTCTGAATTTGGGCCTCTGTCTACATGGTGACATGGTCTTTCTCCTTCTTTGCAAGGGGATAAGTGAAAGGGGAATCTGTGTAAGGTGTTCCTCCTGCAAACCAGAAGGCTTATAGACTCACTGGAAAACACAGTCATTTAAAAAAAGGAAAGCAAGGACAGGTTTAGGGAGGAACCACTGCATCGCTATTTCTAAATACACAGGCATCCAATCTTTTCAAATCTGACTTTCAATTGCCAGAAAGGTCTGAGTTTTCACACAATGCCCAGGTTACCAGATAATAACAATCAAAGCAACTGGCTGCCCAGGGAAGTTAATAAATCTCTAAGCTCTAAGCATCACAAGAAGCAGACCTACTCCACTGGAAAAGCAAGGAAAGAGGAGCAGAGAAACTTTATCCGCTATGAATACCAGAAGCTTATTCCATCAAGAACAGTCTCTTTAGAAGCCATAACTATTTCTGCTGTAAATAACATGGATACGTGTTAAATCAGAGCCAAAAATCCTTTCAGAATTCAACAGTATTTAGGTCATCTGCACTCTATTGACAGGCACTGAACTCTGAAACTGTAATGATGTAGCTCAGCAACAGTGCATGCCTTCCCACTAATGAGGCCGTTTTTCCATGAATAATGAGTATGGACATCAGCTCTGTTGCCAGGTACATAATATAAACACAATTTAACACATGGCTTTTGGTAAAGCAGCGTGTCTGCTTGCAGAGGCTGAGGTTTCACATAATGTGATCCAACTTTTTAGCCCAGGGTGGGGGCAGACTGCTCAAGGAAATAATTTGTTCATATGTTATCAAAATACAATAAATCAGGTTTGGCCTTAGTCAAAAAAAGGCAGTGGAGTGGGACCAACAGATAGGAAAGTATAAATGAGTTCATTGTTTTATATTCCAATAAATCCTACAACACATGCAACTGATGAGTTCTAAAATGAGCTGAGACTCCCTGAGACGGGCCTTCTGAGACTCATGAACTGTAAGGGTTATACTGGTTAAGCCTGTGTTTGCTGAGTCCTTGCACATACCTAGTGTATACACACACCTTTGTTTATATATGGCAAACCATGAGTTGAAACTGCATGGGTTCAAACAAAGTAAGAAGAGTTTTATTTTGGAAAGCCTCATTTGTTACATTTATGACCTCAGTTTTGACTCTGTCAGATGCTTTTGAGAAAACAAAACGCACCTTCAAGTTTTATCAACTTCCATGACACAAAGTGCCAACATGGTAGTGTTTAAAACTAGGGATCAGTACTTTAGTATGCAAAAGTAGAGCTGGCACAGGAGTTTAGTCCTAAATCTCAGGGCATGGCTTAATTCCCTATTCTGTCACAGTTCTGCTATCTCCCAGGGCTATTATCTCATAACTACATTAAAGACTAGAAGGTGCCTGGGGCATAAAAATGGGCATTTCTATTTACTTGCTTCTTAACGTGCCAAAATAAAGTCCATAGGGATCTACACCTATGTCACAGGAATTACTGAAATACAAGGAGCTACAAGAAAGACTCTGATGTTACCACTTTAACTGCAGATTTCTTCAACCAGACTAAGCACAGCCAAGATCTCTCCCAGAGTCATTACTGCTACTGGATGGCAGCACTCAAGGGCCTGCGTGACATTTTGATCTCTGCTTAGAATGATTTGACTCCAGAAAGAGTTGAAAACATTCCAGGCTGGACTGGTAGCAGTGACTATCGCTAATGTTGCCTGTAATCAGCTGCTTATTTATCTTTCATTAAATAACTTAGTTCTGCCACACCCCGCTGCAGGATTCTGAAATTTGGCAAGATGATCGTGTTAGTATCAAGCCAATGGTCTATTGCTAGTCTCATTAAAATTCATCCTAATTTCCTAAGTTATAAGATGTTAGAAGAAAACAGTTAGCACATATTCAGTGGAAGCTTCTGCAATTTTTTTGGTTATACCCTCCAAAGATTCTTTGCTCATCAAGTACACACATCTCAATACTCCAATAAACTTAGGCATCATCCTCTTGCTGCTGTTCCATGTGATGATACGGGGCCAAGTACCGGGGCTGACAGCGAGAAGCCTCTGTCTGCGTGGGCTCTTACTGTTCTGCTTTTTGGCACCCAGGCAATGCAGCAGAGAATGTCAAATGAAGAGGAGGCAGAAGCCACAGAGAAAAGGATAGATGGAAAAGATGTCTGGTAAGACAGGAGTTGGAAAGTGGGTGAGGAGATATATCATGACCATCACTGTCCTGAAGAGAAGATTGGGACAGGTAGGTAGGAGAGGCAGAAGAATGGAATTGGGAATGAATGGTACTGGCTGAACAAGGAGCCTTTGGTAGGAACTGGGAGCAATAGAAAGCTGAAACTGACCATGCAAAAGAGAAGTAGAAGACAATTCAGTAGACAAATGGGACAGAAGATCAACTAAGGGCAGGCTGGAAGAGATGCTAATTCCTTCAAAGAATCAAAAAGAAAGAGTGGTGAAAGCACTGTGGATATAGGCTCCAGAGCCCATATTGGTAGCCATTTATACAACAGTACCTCAAGTGATGTCCATCTACCTTTTCAAAAACTTTGGAAGTTACAAGCCTTAAAATGTCAAAGAACACCAGAAAGGCTGTAAGAGCTAGTAATTAAGAACATTTTAAAGGCTATGAGATCAGCCTAGAGAAAGAGTTAAGAGATATAAAAATTAAGGCTACCTGTTTCACTTAATTCAGCTGAGTCATGCATGTTATGATTTCATTTTTAGTTATATGATTACATAATATTCCTTTCATAAACTCCCTTGCCATACTCCAGTGCATAGAATGAGATTTTTCTGAGGATGACTGAGGACTGTGTAGTAACACAACAGGAAACTGATGGCTGTAGGATTCCTGATTCACTTGTTGCAGAACTTGGAATGTGCATAGTGAGTAAGCCAGGGACTGCAGGAAGAGGATGAAGAGTGGCACTGTGAAGGTCGTTGGATGCTGCTCAAGAGAACTGGATTGTATTCCTGTTTCTGTCACAAAGTTTCTACACAATAGAAGGAAAACCCATTTAACTTAAATTAAACAAAGTATGCCAGTTGGCGCTTCTTACTCTGTCCTTTCTCTGTTTGAGACCCTGGTGTCTCTTAATTCAAGTTCAAAGGGCTAGAGCTGAAGTCAGCAGGAGCTGTGATTTAAACATAAAAAGTGATGTAATGCTGCATAAACCAATGTTTACTGAAAAATACTGACAATTAACATGAAAAGTTCACCTAGTCTTCTGAGCTGTCCAAGTTTTCCCCATAAGCCATGAAGTCTGCTACTCACTAGACTGCTGCGAAGTTAAATCAATTAATGTTTGTAAAGCACTTGTACGCTACTAAGTCAACATTCATAGAAAAGTCCACACGGGAACTGATAATTCTTTCTTCAGACAAGGTTTGAATAGCATGCAATAAGAAGTCTGCAGAACCTAAACAGTCATTCTTTAAAGATCTTTAAAGATCTTTAAAGCAAAGAAAGCACTGAAGAGCTGCTAGTAATTGATTTCCATTACCCTGTACAATGAATTAAGCATGGGTTGGCAGAAAAAATGCAGAATGTTTAATCTTTGGATTAAGGACTGTGTAAAGGGACCTATGAAGCTCATGCCAATCACCTTAATTACAATGTTTCCTAAATTTTAAGAGTTTGGCTTAGAAACATTGCTTCTGTGTGTACCATATAAAGAAAATATAAATATATATGAACTTACCATCATACTTTGCTAAGACTGCCTGGACATCTGCATACGCTTGCAGTTCCAACAAAGCCTCTAGCAGGTTTTCATGGATGTTGAACATGCTGAGCAGAGGAAACTCCTTCATCAACTAAAATCAATAACATATGAAAGGGTTAGATTATTAACATGGAAAAGGGTTTCTTGTTCAAAATTAAATAACCAACACAAAGTTAAAACCCCTCAGTTCCCCTTGTTCTTGGCTCTTTCCCAAAGTTCACTATTACCTCAGACATTTCTGAGCTCTTAATGGACACTGGGTCAGGTTTCTTGACAAGACATGCTTTGCATAGGATGTAATTAGTCAAATCCAAGAACACAGCTGCCTGAATACGTAACTCTCCTTCAATTAACAGGCTTCTTCAAAGTGAAGAAGAGTTATCTTATTGTACTGGAAAAGAATCTTCAACAATGTAGTTCCTGTATATCAGCAGTAAGTAATCTAGCACCTTTCTGGTATATTAGTAGAAAAAACGGAAAATACGTTGAAAAAAATCAGAATAAAATCGAATGAGAGAAGCTTACATATATGCAACTATATTATCAAGTATGTGATATTAGGATTTGTAATCATGGATATTTTAGAACACAATTGCAATTGTGGCCAATATTAAAAAAAAGAAAGAAAGAAAAGGCAGCAACATTAGGAAAGGTAGAGTTTATACAAATCTAACACTATAACTAAAGAATCCACCTTGTATGACAAACTGAATGAAATGTGTAGTTAAATAATCTAATCCTTTTACATGTAAATGCCTTTACTTCATGAACTAACCCTTTGAGAGGTACCGGGGATTTGTTCTTAGATATCCTCAGTTTCAGTGTCTGCATAGATTTAAATGACTGAAGCTGATATTCTATTGCATCTCCTTTTTGAAGCCACACTTATTAGAAGCATCCATGTTTTTTACTGCAGAATTGATTAAATAATATTTTTTATTGTCAGAGTGATTCTCTAAAGAACTGAAGTGTTAAAAGATCCTTGCTTCCTTGTGTCCTCTTTATGGCTGTTATACCTTAACTGCCTACACGATGTACATTCAGCACAAAAAGGTCCCACAATGTAGAACTAGGATAGCTGATATTACTGCTGTTCTTCAGGAACTTGCAGGGGAACACTACCATTTACAAACTGAGATGGTTTATGAGAACAGAAATCTATAACAAACCAAGCAAAGAAAATTATTTGAGATCAGCCTTGCTCAATTTGAGAATAGGAAGTTGGACCTGAAAACTCAGTCACTTAATAAACCTACCTTTGAAAATATAAACAGAGAAACTGATGAGAACCAGCAAATCTTAATCTCACAAACAGGAAACATAAACAAAAATAAGCCAGGATTGAAACAAGAGGGGTGGAAATTCACCAAGAACTTTAGAAAATGAGAAACAGGTAATGCAGTAGAGCTTCTTCACTCTGTTGAGGAAGGTATACAGAGATGCAAAGCACAGAGAATTTCTTCCTTGTGTTAATGGTCTGGCATAAGCTAATGTAAGAACTATTCTGACCTTAACGGATAAGCCTATCGAAATTTGGCTATCTGGATAGTACTGACTTTGCTGCAGTTTGAGGATTATTAAAATATCTAAAGCAAGGATGACAGTGTTTTGTTTAATTAATTATATAAATTTCTGGTGAGAATCATGATCACTGAGACAGCAGCTGAAAGAGCTCGCTGCATTTTTGATGCTAGTGGCATGGGGATGGCCATAAAGCTCTTAGTTTCAATGGTAGGAGCTGAACCTGTAAAAAAGAATACAAACAAAACTGCATAGTTTGCAGGCTTTTCTCCTTCTCCAGTTTTCCAAAAAATGGGCCGCAGGCCTTGGTGCTCATCTAGGTAAGTGGAAGGATTTGATGAGAAAATAAAAAGTTTAAGTCATTGCTCATGAAGAAAAATAACTGCAGGTGAAAATTCACATAGTTGGATTAATCAGTTAAGGATCCAGCATAAAGCCTACTTCTATTCGTTCTTGTCCTTACTCACTATTGCATTTTTAACAGAGGAAGCTACTATTTGGCAGGAAAAAGCATGACAGAATCTGGCCCTATATAAATAGTGATTTAAAGTTCAGAATGAACATATTGCAAAGAAACCCCTCCAAAGGATTAAGAAAGATTATCCCTGCTCATTGAGAATGAATAATGGCTGGCAGAATAACATTCCCTCCATCAGTGAAGAAAAGGGAAGAGCTGCAGCTAGTTATAGATGCACTATGGCCACTAAAAACTCTCACTCTGGTTCTCCAGTTCTCACTGACGTCACTCACTGATCATTTTTTTCTATTTTAATTAGCTTCTGTCAGAGTGATAAACCTTGCCTAAGACAGCAGCAGAACAAAGGTCACTGTCTGGATTGCCAGGCCTCCAAACTGACAAGTGTTAATAAAGGTTTCATCTGGGAAAGGTCAAATGTTAAGAAGTCCAACCCAGTTATAATGAACTCAGTTGATATTGTAGCTACAAAAATAAAACCTCTAAGTAGCCACTCAGCTATTTGAACATTGACTGTGCACAAACGACAGCACATTTGCTATTAAAAAAAAGAAAAAAAAGAGAGGACATGAACTCATTTCTCCGTCATCTTAGGATGTATATAGTTTTCACTGCAAATAATTTTCAGTCACAGCAAAAATCCGTTTTTTGAGAAACTTCCCAGAAAGTAAAGCCACTTAGATGGAAGAATATTACGACAAGTCATCTTTTAGGCCTCATAGTGAAAGCAAACACTGGGGAAGAAAAAAAACGCCACACAGGTTGCAACATAGGCCTGCTGGATGGTCATGGCAGGCCAAATACTGCGTCATGCTGAGAAGCAACGGAGAGCGGACTGTGAGCCTGCTCCCCTCCCTAGCAGATGGAGAGGGAGGCTGGCTCACACTCCACACAGAGATGTAAAGATGGGCACATTATCCCTGAACACGAGATGAAGAACACACCCTCGAGTTCCCCAGACCCGTACAGCATCGAGCTCTAATCTGGACTCTAGTGTAAGAGGCACAGACCTGCCTTTGCACCCAAAGATTTATTTTCTGTGAAGTTACAGAATAACATTTGCCAAATTGTTTGGCTTATCAATTTTAATTCTCTTTACGTCTTTACTGTAACCTGACAAATGCTTTCATTTGAGTGGCAAGCACTGCACTTAAAGAAAAGACAAAGGCTCTGTTGTCATCTTTCTCCACACCTTAAGACCTTCAAGAGAGAGTCATCAAATTCAGCACTCAAGATTTCTCACCAAAGCTCTTTACATAAACACTCGTTAGGACTAAAAGTTTCATTGTAAAATTCCAGTTAATTGGTTTCTCAGCTGGTATGAAAGAGCTGTGCTCCACTGAGCCAAGCTTATTTTCATAGCATATGAGAACAGACACCACATGGCTATGAATGTATTCCCTTTCAATACACGGATGTTCAAACAGCTATTGAACATATACCAAATCTATGTTCACAAGGATTTTACTTTGAACTTGTATTGGTCAAAATACTTTCTAGTGATTAAATTCAGACCTGGGGCTGGGTTAGCCCATATTCTGTTCTAATTGCTCTGCACGTTTGGGGGGAAATAGACACATGTGTAGAAAGTGGAATGGCTTTTCATTGAAAGATTCGTTAGGTATACTGCAAATACACAGAAATAGTAGCTTTTGCAGAAAATGAATAATTTTTAATTTTTTAGATAAATAATATTTTGGAAGTGTAAGTTCGCAGAAAAGTTCTGGAAATAAGTCTGACACAATTGGATATCTTATCACTAGTCCTGGGAGGGCCATATTTCCAGACTCACCCCAATCCATATTGCAGGGTGTAGGCCCAATGATTTTGTGATGGATATGAAAACGTGATGATCACAAAAAATGCTTTATGGTACAAGGAAATCCACATCTGATTTATTGGATGAGCAACAAGTTTTATCTCCCAGAACAGTTCAATGAAGAGGACTCCCTTCCCTGAGAATATTTCAGTCATCAGCATTTTCTCATTTAGATCTAATTTTTGAAACATTTTCAAGGAATGTAGCTTTAACTGTTGCATCCGTTATTCTCCCTGTGATGATATTAATGTCATGCATCAATTAGCAATGATACATTATTTGCGTAGAAAACAGCTTTAAGCTACAGTTTATGCCTACGACTAGACCATGGGACTCAAGGGAATACAGGGGTGGCTAAATGAATGATCTTATATATAACCTGATGTTGACACAGTTATTCTCCATTTGCATTATAGCTGTATGCATGCTCACATATTTTACGGGCAGTGCATGCAACCATTCATTGCTGCTTATACTCATATCTTCTCAACAAACAAACAAAAACATTTTTATATCAATGTATTCAACTAAGTGCATTCATAAATATGAAAACTAAATCCAGCTTAAAATGAAGAAACAACAAACAAGAGAAATTCAATGCAAACAGTGAAACTGTTGCAACCTTAATTGCTAGTGTATCTGTTCCCGCAGCGGGTATCTGAAATCATAAAATTTGCCTCCTAAAAGAGGAATGACTGAGGCTGCCATCTTCCAGGTGCCACTGTCCACCACCATTGAAGAATCAAGCACACAGTATGGATAACACTGCTATTTTCACAAGCGCTTTGCATAAGCTGCTTCTTGTATATGACTTGTAATCTGTAAGAACTGTTAACTGAACAAGGTAGAAAAGGCAAAACTCCAAGACATTTCTGAGTAGAAAAAATAGAAACCTCCATTTCTGTGGGCTTCATTGTCTACAGCTGAGCTTTCAGATGTCTAAGCTCTGACTGAAGCTTACCCTGGGCTTGAGGCATTTGCAACATGTCACTCCACATTGACTCTCTGATGTCTAATAAGATACACTAATGCTTAAGTTTTTCTCCTGGCCAGCTCACCTGGCAAGGACAGAAGTGAAGAAACATTGTCAGCAGACTAAGTCTAGCACACAAAAAGGCTCTGTTAACAATGTCAGATGCTTAAAAATTAGGCTAACTCCTGGTCCTAAAAGTGCAACTCATTCCAGCGTGGTCTCAATGTGAGTGGGATTCATGTGATATAAACAGACACTCTCATAGCTCTCGGAGTTGGAAAATGATCTGAAATACACTGGACCCACCTGAATTAAAGTTCTGCTTAATTACAGCAAAAGTAGGATTCTGACATTTAATGCATTTCTCTATGTGCTACATTCCTTTTGGCAAATAATCACTGTTTTGTTTGGAAGCAGCTCTGCAGTTACTCTTTTAGAGCTCAGAGAGGATAGAAGCTGAGAAGCCAAATCTGCCAGAACCTGTTCTTTTGGAGCTTGGAAACGATTAGCGGTAGGATCTACATATTTTCATCCATGTGTGGAATTCAGGGAATTTGACATGTCATCTAATAGTTGAACTTCAGAGTGTCAGAAAAGAGACCCAGATCCAGTTTACACTAACTGTGGGATGGCACAGGTATAAAATTTGCTGACATTCCATTTTTAATTTGGCAAATATGAGTTTAGTCCTAGTGCTCCATAATATTCACAGATAATATGACTTCTCTTCAATGTAGGATTAACAACGAGTCAAAAAAGTGAAAAATGTCTTACCGAATACGCAAGCTATAAGGAAATATGCTAGAACATGCAGCCTTTGTGTTCTCTTTTAATTGGAGGATTAAAGCCTTCAGACTATGACTTGAGTTCTTTAAGGAATGTAATTATGAAAATGCTGTTATTTGGACTGTGTTGTAAAAATGCACCTATTTCAGGAATAAAGAGAATTTTAAAGGCAGATGTGGCATGAAACCAGAAGAGCGCAAGTTGTTCCAGATGTACATTTACTACTATACAATCACATCACATAAAAGTAGTAATAGTGATAAATTATAATAATGTTTGTTACAAAGATTAGTAACTTTATAAAGCATGAAAATAAAGTCATTACTCATAGCCCTCTTCAAAAACATTCCTTTATTTGCACCATCCCAAAGTACTTTTTGCAGAAACTTTGCCATATTTTTAGAAGTAGATTTTTAAATGAAATTAAAGTGAGGAAATGACCTAGTAGCTCAAAAATGGGCTAGGAGATTCCGGAGAGAAAAAACAATACAAAGCCCCTGAACATGGAGCGATGCAAAAGGGCAGACAAAAAGGAGTCCAAGTTACCAGGGCTCCTACCAAGACTATGTGACTATATTCTAAGACTACATTCTATCTTAATAGAATCACAGCATTGGAAACCCGTAATTTATATGAGAAACATTATTATTTGGTTTAGGTAGTAGTCACCAAATTTCTAGGTTTTGAGGGTTTTGCACAGGATCACAGCCATGACAAAAAGTGAGGGGTCTGAGTCATGTGCAGATAAAGGGAAGGGATAAACACCATCAGGGGAATCACAGGAGTCTCCATTTTATTTAAGAGCCCATTCAAATGAAGGATGTTCCAACCTGCCCCTCCCACTTACCAATAACATGTGAATCTGTGACAAACCAAACCACATTTGAATATAGAGACATATGGAAATGTTAAAATCAGCATTTTTATCACTTGCTATTATTGCAGAGCTTACATGCCAGAATAAGGATTAATTGAAGATACGACTCTGTGGTGGAGATTGGCAAATGTCACTGTTCACAAGTGTAGCACTCTTCTGAAATTTATGAGATAACTCTTGGTCTTGTTTAACTAAGAAGTACTCTTCCTTCAAATTTTAATAAATGGTACTTTAAATAACTGCTACAGATATTAATAAAGCTGGAATCCCACTCAAGGCAGAGCAGCCTGCTTAACCTGACCTGTGTAACATAAGCCAAAGAATCTGGCTCACTAATGCTTGCCTCAAGCACAGAAGTATTTGAGAGAGACAGACAGTAGCTACTGATGCAAGTAGCTACCGATGCAGAAGTTGTGTTAAGTTGCTAGGGATCATAACATCTTTATTAGCAATTAGTACTCTTTCTTTCACACGGCTTGAGAATTCAAGGTGCAGAACACTGTCCTGGCTATGTATTCCCATTACCTGAGAGCCAATCAGCAATGCATACAAGAATACAGAATTCAAGAGAATATTGAACAGAAAACCTAATTCAAAGCCCAGCAAAAGAGGTTGCCAAGAAAGTATGCTAGATTTGCAGAACCATCATACCAGTAAAACCCACTAATACTGCTGGTCATAAAAAGATAAAAACCCAACCCACCCATTTCATTAAAATTGTTTTAGTATGGGTTAGTACCCTTTTGAAGCCTTCAGGTGACATAACCTCTCAAACCATTTTAAATGCTCAGGTATTTAAACAACTTATCATGCAGCCCATTGACAAGCATGCAGCACTCTAACAATACAATCTGCTTAGGTATTGACAATTCCTTAGTGTCTCCCATGGCTTAAAATATGCATTTAGAGACTGCAGGTGGGCACCGAGATGAACACACAAACACATCCAACTGAAATATCCTCAACAAGGTTCTTAGAGCTAGGTGCAGAGAAGTAGACTTCTAGGTCCTTTACTGTGATCTGAAGAGTAATTTCTCAGCAGACATGACTGATCCCAGAAATAAAAAGTACTTTTCTGACCCTTAAAAAGTGTTTTGGTTTCTGATCTTCTCCACAGCTGAGGAGAGACCTGGGAGAGTCTCTTCTCTCCCTAAACCTCACTTGTTTCTAAACAAAGCTGCAAAGCATAGGGCAAGTTGCAATTCCACTGTGTCTCGGAAACATATACTTGTTAAGCCTACAAAGAAATCTTCAAGGGAGTGCAGGGCCATGGGGTAGGAGATAAAGACACTCTAGAGTGAGTTTCTTTCATCTTCTCTCTGAAAGAGGAAGCAACTAAGAGCTTTTGTTCACTTTGTCCACTAGCACACCTTCTGCCTGTCACCCTTCTCTTTCCTAAACATACATCACCCTTCAATGAAAGCTTGTTCCACAGTCCAAACGTTCTCCAGAACAATCCCAAGAAGCTCAAATTAATTTGACAATTCACTCTCTTGCATGGTACACTTTCACCTGGATACTCCAGTGACCCAGTCAAGGGAAATGCTGTGTCGGTCTGCCCCTGAATTCAGTAGTGCAGTCACTGATCCTGTTACCTGCAAAGTACAGAGAGAAGTGCCTTTGCATACCCTCCACACCCTCTCTGTTTTTAATCAATGAAAAACATGAAACACAAACCCAGCACGCTTCTGTTTTCTTCCATTGTCATGGTGAGGGAATCCACAAGGAGCAGACAGAGAGCAGCTGGTACAAAAGGCTACCCTTGCTCCTCAGAATGTAGCTACACGGCTTTCAACATTGTCCACAATAAAGATTCAACATGAAGGGATACTGAAGATTCCCCACAGCCACCATTAAGGCCTTTCACCTCCGCACATACCAGATTTTCCAACATCATTTAGAACACACTAGTTTAAATCCTCCTAACATAATCAGCACAACAAATAAAACAGCCAGCATTGTAGACTTTCTCCTCAGAGACAGTAAAAGAGATCTACTTCCCTCACAGACCATATCACGCTCTGTATAAACAGGAATAAAACTGGAATAACTCTGTTGACTAGATTGGAGTTATTCCAACAATATACTAATCAAAATGAGATCATAAGTTAACCCAATATATACAAATAGTGACAGCTGCTGGTTTCTATAGCAAAATATAGTAAATAATTATCATCAGAAACACAAGCAAAAGCAACACCTATGTATGATTCAATTACATGCTTCCGTGAAAATTACAGGTTCGTAATTCTCATTAATTCAACTCAGCTAAATGAATGACATCCAAGCAGCAAAGCCAGAAACAAAATACTACCTCAAAATCAATCACAGAAGCAACAGAAATTCCTACCCAATTTTTTTAAGTTAAAAAAACCTGTTTTAAAAGTTTTTTAAACAATTTTAAAAAAACTGGTTTTAAATATCTTCAATACAATATTAAAGAATATGATTTTCCTATCAGCAGTGTATATAACCATAAAATCAAAATCTTATTTAAGTCACCAACAACTCATTTTCTTTCCATCAAGGTGTTTTAAGCAGGATCTCAGTCTTTTCGTACATAAAATTCAAGTAAGACAATCTAAACCAACAGTAATGTCCTCAAGATGGCCTCATATATGCAATGAATTAAACACTCTCAAATATTTTATTTTTTCAAAGTGGCAAAGACTCAGTACATCCCAATCATATTTCCCAGATGGTGTCATGAACCTCTTAACACTTCATTCCCATCATGTTCCATGTCTTGAGAAATCTGTTTTCAATCTTTCAAACACAAACAGGGCCTCCGCCCTCTGTCCCCTGTTGCTAGAGTCAGCAGTCCCCAGCCAACATATTCTTCATATTCTTTTTAGGGTGAATAAATTCATCTCCTCCCTCATCAATCACATAGAAACCTTCAATGACACAATCATGTTCTTCAAACTTCTTCATAAGTATATTATTTACGTCTTCTATGAAGAAATGGAGGATATGCATTCATCAGAAATAAGTAGCTCCAAGTCAGTCTAAGAAAAGCATCTGTAAAGCTGACTTGACCCTACTCTTGCTCCCAGTGTATTGGAGTTGTGACCTACAATTTTCTCTCTAGTGACAGAATAAGCCATTCATTACAATCAAAGCATTCTGGGTCTCACTTTGCATAAAAAAACTAGGACTAGATGGACCACCCAAGTCCCTGAATCCAATTCTCTGCATACACAATTAACCATACATATTAATATCAGCAGCAGAAGGCTTCACAGAGTATCTGTTCCATGTAGCCCTATCTACAAATCACAAAACACATTCAGCAGCCCAATGCAAGCTCCAGAAGTGGCCATAATTATGATGTGTGACATTTGAATGTGGAATTCAAAATGTTATCTTTCTTGTATATTAATGCCAGAACTTAGAATTCCAATGTTTGTCCCCAAACATTTCAGTATTTGTCCCAGAGTGCCTGTGTAACAAAATTCATGAAGAATCAGTGGAGGTGACTGGACTGAAAACAAATTTTTGAAATCAACATTCTCCCAGCTGACCACAAGACTGCAAAACCAGGTCTTTCTTCCTCGTCCCTCTTTCTCACACTCCTAGCTATACAATGGCTGGGTTTTTGACAAGTTCTTTTTCAACACCCTTGTCTGAGAGCCTTGTGATTCTAGGGAGTAATAGTTGTGTGCCTGAAAAGCCCCAGCTAGAGACAGGAAACAAAGTTACTCACCACTTGCCATCTGGTATTATTTGGGATAAGGACCTGCATTATTACAATGAACTCTGCTCAATGTTTTAAAAAAATATTCATGGGTGCCCCAGTTCCAGGAGAAGATGCTGGGTGCTGGATTCCAGACATTCTGGCCCTACTGCCACTGATGAAAGTGCCTAAGCTCCAGAGAAAGTCACTTGCCTTTTTACATTAAAATTCCCACTGACTTGCAGCGAGAATTTCCCTTTTCACTAGGCAGGTTTCAGGACCATTCATCTGAGCTGCCTAAAGCACACTTTACAGGTGTTTCATTCTGGTCTGGGATTCCATTTTGTGCATCTAAAATTTAGGTCTTTCAGCTTAACTTGGAGAACTCTTGGAGAATCTTGCTGGATTCACCTCTACCTCACTATTGCGGGAGCTGGAAAATGAAGTGTAAGAAAGGACAACACAGGAAACCGGTAAGCAGTTTTACTATCCTCTGCCCAGAGCTCTAGGGCTCCATTCCTCCTTCTGTCACAGACTTGCTACCTCGGGTGAGGCAAGTCACCACCTCAAAGAACTGTGTTCCTAATCTGCATCCAGGGGATGTCACTTGAAGAAATGCCGGGCATTCGCAGCTATTTCTAAACTTAAGCATTTTACATACTTGAAACAGATGCAATGCCTTATGCGGACAGCTGCCCCTCCTGCCATCCCCAAAATAGCTACTCTTTGGTGTTTCCGATTTGTAGCTTACTGACTTATGACTACCATTGGTAGCTCCCCTGCCTACAAAACAGGGATATAATCATCCCCCACATCAGAGGGAAATCAGTTCATTATAGATTAATTACTTGATTTTGACTTCTCAGTAACAGGTTTTGCATGAATAAATAACACTATCCTCAGGAGTGAATAGTGTGACGTAAACAATGCACAGAGCCAAACTGCAGCTTCGCAAGGAGGAAACAGAATACTTAAGACCTGTTTATTAAGTTAGTGGCATTCATTACGTGCTTCAGAAAAAACGTTATGTAACCTCATGATCAAATAATTAAGGACTGCACTCCATTGCACATGTACCAGGATGGGAAATTCAGTCTGTATGGGCAACTGTCCATCTGGTATTTTATGACTTCATAGTGTTGCTTTCACAACCTTGTAAAGATTAAGTTAAGAGATCGTTTATGTACATTACACATACAAAATTACTATCAGCAGTGCTCCATAAAAGATGCTAACTTGTAAGCAAATACGTATCGTTTCTATGCTACTATTATCTAAGTATCACATGCGAAACAAATCCAAACTCACATCTCTCATCATTTTCACTGCTTCCCTGGTCCTTCCCAGCTTTCTTGCACACATTGCCAGTCTCCTCTTAATATAAACTAACACATTGGTGTCCCTTCCTGTGTAAGAGGAAAAAGAAACAGCATTAAGATAAAAAAGGTAAAACAAAGGTTTATTTAATATTCCAACACAAAAGGAAACAGTTTTCTTGCCATTTTTTGTTATTCACTACATCAATGCTTTCACAATAATTTTAATAAAAAATTACCAACTTCTGCTGATTTAGATGTGGCATAACATCACTGAAATCAGTGGAATTACTCCAGATACAAAGTGGTATCAATAAGGACCCATGGGCTGGCCTTATACCTATGAAATACAAGCAGAGCTGAAGGTACAGAGAACGCTATAGGGTATAGACCATCAAGTAATCAAGTGAGGCAAGAACCCCTATGAAGTTAACATTGGCACAAAACTCTGTGGTCACGCACACAGCATTAAATTATTTACCAATTCACATACTTAGTTAAGACAAGAGCATCCATGAAAATGCACGTTATATCCTGCCTTTTTTGTAAGCTATGATGTACATGCTTGTTAACAGGAGATGTAGCAAAACAAATCCTCATCCTCTAACAGTCTTTTTTCTTAATGATTAGAAAAAAAGAAGTATACCCTGAACTTTCCATTTACACAGAGCCTTTACCTGTTACCCAGTTATCATCTTCAAATTCCTCACACGGCTAATTATGGATGGCAAATTAACATGTTTCAGATATGACAGTCCTTTGTGCTGGAAGATGCCCTAACAGCAAAGATGACAGAAACTAAACAGCTGCAATAATTATTCTCTTGTAGAATTCTTACTCGTTTCATTTCTCATTCTCTTCCCTGTAATTCCAATATGAACTCTTAGCATGCTTTTGGACCAACAGGAAATGAGCAGACAGCTAACCATCTATAAAATTACTATATCATGAAAATATAAGACACCTGCTACAAATTATCTTTGTGTATAGTATGCAGTCTGTAAAGATTTTAGTCTGTGCCTAACATTTTCAAGTCTTTCATAATAAGAACAAGATGTGCCCTGAAAACATTCCAGGTACCTACAAATTGTTTTAAAGCTGTGATTACAATTTTCAGATAGATTACGCAGCAGGTTGAAAGTCTGACTTCAGAAGAAAAAATAAATAAGGGAGGTAAGGAATTTCTTTAGCTATATTTTATATTATGTAATTTCTTATCTCTATATTGATTCCTGTATATTTAGTAAACAATTTATTAGTTACATCTGTTTCAACATGTTTATGTGGTGTAACTAAGAGGTATACATTTCAGGCCAAGCTTCTTTTCAGAAGGAATGGTCAAAAAGCATTTACTTACTACGAAATCAAGGTAACCTTCCAGGCCAAAATTTTCTGAGGTGACTAATGATTTGGGGTGACTAACATGAGCCACCTTAAAAGGAAGATTGCCCACGCTTTCTATAAATTAGCACTTTTTGAAAGAGGTTAAGTTGGGTACTCAGTCATTATTTACTCTTAAAATTCATGGTCTAACATAGAATACTGTATGAAGGAGATGAACACATGAATAAACAGAAATAGAGAGCTGTTGTTCAAGAAATTACACAGTGTTTTTCACCTGTAAAAGATGAAATGCCTATTTTTCACCCCGAAGTCAACTTCAAGGACCAGAAATGGAATGACAGACAACTCAGAACCATGGAGTAACTGCAACACATGGTCCTTCCTCTCTAAAGAGATCTGAGCTCTCCCCCTTTGTAAATCATGCAGAAGTCCAGCATATAATCAAGACAATCCTACTTGAAGCCCCTGTATCCAAGGCACCATCTGAGGCTGCAACTTCTCTAACTTCTGGGGATGCAGACTGACATTATCAAGGGGAGTGGCATAGAGAAGTGCGACGATCTAGCCCCTCCTGAAGCTGCAGTCAGAGCTGGCAGGCACTTTTCAGTCCTTCCTGCTCTGTGGCAATGCACTTAGTTTTGCAATTCAACTGGTTGCTTCCTCTGTTGTGATACTGAAGGTTCAGGGTGTCAAATTTGATGATGACAGTAGCCATCTAGCACACGCAGGTTACAAAAATACCATACGTACATTTGCCTGCACAAACTTAACCAGGTTATCTTGGACATAAGCATTGTGACGGTGTTTAATTACTCTTATTGTGTATTTTTCATAGAATCACTGTCATTTTCTGCGCTCAGGATGGATTGAGTGCACAAATTAAGGTTTCACAGACAACCATAAGCTTGCTAGAGCCTGAAAATTGCTTCAAGGGCTCAGCTGCTCTACATTTTTATTTTCTCCAAAAATAAGCAAATCATCCTAAATATAATTTTATAACCAACAAATGTTCAAAATACTACCCCCAAGCTTTATAAACCTCAGGTTTTCAGGTATAGACTTGCATACACTTTTGAAACCAGAGATCACAGACAATTTCACTATGTACAATTTTTATCAGCAATCTTCAAATTATGTGAGATAGCCAGAGGCTGTGAATTCAGGTCCTGAGAAACCCAAAGATGCCCAAAGTATGTTAGTACTTGTACTTATGTAATTAATTGGTATTATTTTTGCCTGAGGTATCCATTGTAGACTAGAAATAACCTAGACTGTTTGCTTTATTTATCTTTTGTTCATTTACTGGCAGTGAACCCTCATGTATTTTCTTAGGTTTAAGAAGCATCTCATAAATATCAGCACAGCAGCTAAATCTGCTTATTCAAAATTTAAAAAAAACAATAAAAATCTAGACTTTCAGTTAGAGCACTGCATTATTTCAGTTGTTAATTTTTATGTTTCTGTGACCTTCTTAAATGTTCGCAACTAACTTTTCAAATGTCATACTGGTTAATGGGTCTCATTAACTTTTACACAGAACAATGTACATATTTACCCTTATACCTGATGGAAAAAAGTTGGCAAAACATCACTTCACTCCTGTTTCCATCATTCTTTACTGCCTTTTCACAACATGAGCCCATGTTTTCAAAATGGCTAAAGGCACTTCAGTGCAACTTCCTAAAACAGCGTCCAGCATTTTCTGAATATCAGATCTCTTTTGGCTCTGCTACCTTTTCTTTTCTGTTAAGTACATGCTACATATTTTCTACCATGATAAAGGAAAGGTGCATCTGTAATCTGAGCACTGCTAGCTCAGCAACAGAATCAATCAAAACCACTGAAACCGAGTAGTCTGGCTCTAGGGCCATATTCCAGCCAATGTTAAATACTGAGTACATAGGTCTGAGAGGGGAAAAAAAAAAGCAAAAAACAAAGAACTCCCTGGAACTTCTGTCCCTTTAGAAACAGCTATTCCCTCCGAAGAAACTTACTGTGTTGGGCTTCATACTGCGCACCATGGTGCTGTAACTGCTGGCTGCGCCTGTAACAGCCCTCTCCAGCTTTCAGAGCTTGCTTGAACAGCTTCTCTGCTTCTACAATCGTTGTTGCTTCCTCTTCGGCCAAGAGAATATAGGCAGTAGCACACCTGCAAAAATATCAGAGGAAAAACCATGAGAAAATTGCATGAAGTAAAAGCTATACAAAGACATGCAGACTGGCAAGGATGTATCAATACAGAGGCAATGGAGCTTTGTCCATATACCTTTCTGATGAACTATTCTGACGAATAAATATTCTGGCAACCAGACCATGAATCTCATTTGTAGGTACTGTATCACTCAGCCACTTGAGTAAACCTACTGACAATTGTCCCAGAAGGTAAAGCACTGTTTCACTAAGCAGTCATGGCCTACATCACTAAAACTCCTTCTGGAAACCAAGACTAGTTTTATGCACTATTGTTTTAACACAAAATGTCTCCATTACTGTATTGGTCTGAAAAGAATCAATAGACCCATAACACTTGCCATACGCAAAGAACAGATTATGAACGTAATTGTAGAGATTAAAAAACAAAACAAAACAAAAAATCCCCCCAAAACAGAAAAGCAGCCATAGGAATACACAGAAAGGTGAAATGCACAGTGGGAGTCACCTCATCCAGCTTTTAGCTGTCTAATTTACATCTCTTAATTATTTGTGCCCCTCCACCTCCATCAAGGAGCACCTTCACAAAACCATTCATTTCACATGTTTAAATGTCTCTCTAAGAATAGGGTGAACTGCTGAATGGAGGTGCCTCTCTCATCATTGACTTTAGGGGGAGCCCAGGCAACTATTTTAAACTTGATGGCCACATTTTTAGCAGCTGAAGTTAAGTGGGATATAGCCTGTTGACTTCTTTCCGATACAAAGCACGCTGCTGATAAGATTCTTCTTTATACAGAAATAGAATTGGGCTGCAGCTGCCTCTAGTTGCGTTTCAGAAAGTCATCAGCTGAGGAACAGGAAACAACAGGTCTGGGTAAAAACGAGATTCCAGGCACCAGCACTTGCTGGGGGCCACCCAGCTGCAAAGCATCTTGGCAGAAAAGGACTTGGCGGTCCTGGTGGACACCAAGTTCAACATGAGCCAGCAATGTGCCCTTGCCGCGAAGGCAGCTAATGGTATCCTGAGCTGCATTAGGAGGAGTGTTGCCAGCAGGTCGAGGGAAGTGATCCTTCCCCTCTATTCAGCTCTGGTGAGGCCACATGTGGAGTGCTATGCCCAGTTCTGGGCTCCCCAGTACAAGAGGGACATGGACATACTGGAGAGAGTCCAGCGAAGGGCCATGAAGATGACTAAAGGACTGGAGCATCTCACATATGAGGAAAGGCTGAGATAGCTGGGACTGTTCAGCCTGGAGAACAGAAGGCTCATCAATGCTTGTAAATACCTGAAGGGAGGGTACAAAGAGGACGGAGCCAGGCTCTTTTCAGTGGTGCCCAGTGACAGGACCAGAGGCAATGGGCACAAACTGAAACACGGGAGGCTCTCTCTGAACATCAGGAAACACTTTTTTACTGTGAGGGTGACTGAGCACTGGCACGGGTTGTCCAGGGAGGTTGTGGAGTTTCCCTCCTTGGTGATATTTAAAAGCCATCTGGACATAGTCCTGTGCAACGTGCTGTAGGTGGGCCTGCTTGAGTAGGGGAGTTGGACCAGATGACCTCCAGAGGTCCCTGCCAACCTCAACCATTCTGTGATTCTGTGATATGTGAGTAGAACAGGATAGCTCACTTCTGCAAAAGCCTTTTATGCTACATGCTCCCTCAGTTAAAAAGCTGTCCAGGAACAAACAAGTCTTTTTCTCCTTCTGATGAAACACGTGAAGGACAATCCATAAGGCACCAGTTTATGAAATTCTAGAATGCAGTAATCTCTGACAGCAACCTAAGGGACTCTCTCCACTTTATGCACCTCGGCAATGTTTATACAGTTTGCCATCCAGTAAAGCATCACAGCATTGAGTTTTTTGTGGGATCTCAGAATACTACGCTTCTCATTGAGAAAATAAATAATGGATTCAAAGACCGAAAGTCCCAGAAAATTACATCATATTCTCTCACACTATGAAATTAGTATTTCAGAAGGTGTTTACGAGTCCCTTCTTTCTTGCCTCTGTTCAGGACGACTGAGAAATCCAAAAGGGAACTCTCCATCCCATAAATGCATATTTCATACGCTCATCAGGAGGCAACTTAATTAACACTTCACTATGCTGATCCAAAGCCCACTGCCATCAGTGGGAAGACTCCCATTGTCATCACTGCCCTAAGGATCTTCTGGGTGGCTAGCACAACATGCAGCTGTGCTTTTTTCCTGCCATCGTAGGCCTTCCTGTGACAGGCCTGTAATCATGGTTAAAAATTACTGTAGCAATCCCCCTGCCTTAAGCTATCATCCAATGGATTTTTAAATGACAGGAAATAAATGTTAATGTTGTTGTCACTCACTCATTCAATTCCAAAGCTTCATGTGCTGCAGAAATTCGGGCTTGGGGGTTTCTCTCTCTCCAGGCTTTTTGCATTACTATTCAATAAAAAAACAGAACAGGGGCATATCAGTCATTACAGCGTTAACAAGGAGAATTTACTGCATTATAACAACAGAATTTATTGCTCTCAGCCTGACTCACTCCAGAGCATTTCAAAGAGCTCAGTGATCACTCAAAAGATACATAATCAACATGAGCTTTTGTCCCAAATACTCAGCTTTATTCTGTCATTTAATTAAACTTTTTTCCATGGGAAAATCTGGCTGAGAGATCATGCCATCTGCACTGTCACATACAGAGGTGATAAGCAGCTTTTTCCTCTTGGGGAAGTAGATTCCACAGGGCACAAAAGAATACAAGGATAGTTGGGATTCTTATTCTAGTTCCTTTCTGTGCTGTTGCTTTAGGTAAATGTTAAATGGAAACAACATCCACGCTAATCAGATCGCCTCATAATTAGCCCACTGAGTTCAGAAAATAGGATTCATGTTTATCGTGTGTCAAAAAAGCACGGTATGTTCTCCTTTGTAATTATGCCCTCAGAATGGAGCACCCAACTGACACTCTCTCTCCTTTCCCAAGAGGCAAAGAAGATTTGTCTCTTCAGAGGCAAATTCTGATGATCGAAATCATTGTCGTACATTTTTAGCAGAACCAAAGTCTGCAGGTGGACTTAACAATAAAGGCTTAATACAACTAAAGCTGCTTACATCAGATTCAGCTGTAAATGTGTTGTTCCCATTTTTTACAGAGCTTCTAACCACATCAGGGAATGAAATACAGAACACAAGTTTTACATAAGCTCTCTCTCTTCTGTCAGTGAAGACTAAATGGGACCTGGATAATGTAACTCAACATACTACACTGCAGCTGGAGGCAAATTAAGCTATACATGTTTGAAGCCACTGCAAGAAACAGGAGGAGAAAACAAGTCTTTACACTTGCAAGTGGTACCTTGAATGACTTTAACAAGAAAGTAGAACAAAATAGAGACACAAATTAGATAGTTTATACCTATATAGATCCTTGTTCAGATCTAGAATACTACGAATCCAACAGCAACAGCGTTCCAGGCACAATCAAACTTTTGCCTTTCCTTACCTAACCAAGAGAACTGATGTCCGACTCCATTTTTCTTACATCAGTTTAAAACAATCATTAACCTATTAGCAAAAACAGTTGTTCACAAGGTCTCTTACTAGCGTCTGCAGGCCGTAAATGATCCGTATCACATGTAAAGAATGTCTGATGGTCCTGTGCTGAAAGATTCATATCGTAGTAAGTCAAAGGTTCTCTCCCTGTTACCCATGTATACCTGCAAACATGCCAACAAAGAGATATTTTGGTTAATGAGGTCACATTTGGCAAAATGAATCTAGAAAAGAATCCTAGACGTTAGAGATGGGCATAGCCTACTAAGTTCACCCAGCCAATCTCCGAACCAACATACATTGCATTTCACTGTACTGTGATAGGGCGACAGTAGTTGAACCTAAGCTAATGAGGATGTTGGAAAGTACACACTAGAAATTGGTAACACACATATTCAAACATTAATACTGCATGAAACCTAGATATAATTCATTAGGTTGTTTGCTATAACTGATTGGAACAGAATTACTATATTAACAGTACCAGGTACACCGCACTTAGGTTTTCCATTTTTTTATAAGGTCACTAAAAATTGCAGAAATAACAAGTGCATGAGCATGAATTTAAATTCATTTCCATTCAGAAACATTTTACAAATGACAGAAAAACCTGGCATGAGCACCTGTGTCCATAGTTGTTTTTGTTTTTCCATCTGAATTAGATTAATGGAAAAGTACAATTAAGGTCCTTAACCCTGAATTGTAGTACTTACCGATTATATTCAGCTCCTCTGAACAGATTTAAAGGATTTCGCCAGACTTTGCATTCTGTCATAAACAGAAACACACAATAATGAATCTCTCCAAAATTACAATGGTACTTGAGGTTTATCAGAAACATCAGTTACCTTCTAATGAGCCTTATCAAATAACTTTTATTTTTTACAGGTGCGAACGGAAAAAAAAAAAATCAAGAGCATAGAGATGCAGGTAACCAGACTGCTCTTCCCTTTTTTAAATAATAATTTCATTATAAATTAATGTCAACAAATGTTATCATTCCAGACAAATAACCACTACCAAAGCTCCAAACGCCAGATGAAAAGATAATACCGATCAGTGCCAGGACTCACATTTACCATAATGCAGAATTGAAGAGTGATCACACTGGGTTACGGCACTGAAAAACAGGAATTAACTCAGTCCCTATGGACTTGTTATTTCTACAGAAAAACTTCACCTCCTAGTTAATACTGTAAATCACTGAGAATCTCAGCTACAGTTGCTAAATTTAATTCCTCCTTAGCTCGTGAAGTAAAAAATCCACGGTAACATCTGCTGACCTTACTTAAGTTATAAGCATCCCAAGGTTGACAAAGGATGTTGAAGTTGATGGGCAGAGCAAAGGTTTGGGAACACTAAAAGCATTTCATACATTTCCCTTGGGGGAAATAAAAATGCAAATTCTTCACACTACAGGTAGGAAGAGATAAGAAAATCCACAACAATGTAATGTACAACAGAACTCAAAAGAAAAAAAAAATCACAACAATCAATTTCTATGGCTTTTGAAAAGGTAAGGTCTTGATTCTGGCTTTTCTTCCTTTAATTTAACACCAGATTTGTTCTCTTCATTTCAACAAAGACAATTCACTCCAGTGAAGGTGAGACCAGAATCAAACCCAGTATTTGCAACAAAGAGTCACTGAGAGGCAGCATGTCGTTCCACCACAGATCTGCTCCTGGATGACCCCTCACGTGGTGCTCTGCAAAAATTCAACAGTAGCATTGGCCCTGCAACATTTCACCAGCTGCTTTCCACCATCAAAAGTCAACCAGCACACTTTTCCCTGTGAAATTCTGTGAGATGGTTTCTAAAGAGATCACAGCAACAGTTTTCTGGTGGGATATTTAGTCAGCAGGGTATCTACCCTACTTTATACAACACTGGTAAGTATATGTCTGTTCCCTCTATGCCTGTTCCATTAAAAAAAGAGACAGAAATACAGAACGGCAAGTCAAGCCCTTCTCTTTTCCCATGGACCTAGCTCCCGCTTCTGAGTATGAGGCTAAAGTGGCATGGAGAGAAAGCATTTTACATAAATTATTTGCAATAACATAATGGCACCTGCAGCTACACGAAACCCAGTCAAGTGGCATAGGAGGTGAGCCCTCAGCTTGGTGCCTACATCACCTAACACGTGCATGAAACAGAGACACAGGAAAGGGAAGGTGTTTGGGAAGAGAGTATTGATGATACATCTGCATCTTTCAACCTCAGCAGGTAGCTAACATTAGAAAGCTCCACTGGTTTACTCAGCAGAAGTGCTCGATTGACATTCAGCCGTTCTGTTTTGCAGCCAGAGGATACGGCTATTTGACAAGCTTCAATCTGACAGTTTTTACATAATATGACTTTCAAACCACAGTAAATATTAAAAAAACATCAGCCTTCTCAGTTCCAGAGGTACAATTCAATGGCTTGGCTTACTCTTTTTGCAACCAACAAGATTAGGCAACAACTATTTGATCACAGTGACACCATTCTTTTTGCTCATCTTATTTAAATTTAAGTGGTTATACTTTATCCGAAGTATGCAGTACTTCAGCACTGTGGCATGGAAAGGGGGAATTGGGGAACAAAAAGGGGAGGTGAAGAAGGGGTTTTATTACCACTTCCTGTCCTGGGGGTAGTTTGGCATCTGTCTAGCTAGTTAAACGTGATGTGCTCTTTGTTGCTTTTGTCTTGGTATCTGCTGATACCATGGTCTCAGTACAACCACCATTCTTCCGACCTTTCTGAAGACAAAAATACCTACTGCAATATTCTACCATAGTCAAACATCTACACAGGAAAACATGGTGAGACAAGTGAAAAAGCCATCTTCACCTTGTTGGATCGTGAAAAATATCCCAGTGTTGATGCATGGTAAACTGAAAAGGTTGCCTTTTCTGTTACATTACAAACTAATAATATAACTATGTCCTCATTTTATATAAGCAATTATGATTTATCAAAGATTAATCTTTCAGCCCCTTGTTCAATGACCAAGTTTTGAGCACAGATATCTTTCTGAAGGCACAAATAACAGGCTATCCATACAGACACACTAACCAGAGACACTGTGAGAGTCCCAACTCATAGACTCAAGTGCCAATGTACTGAAAGGAAACACACTCCTTGACAATTTCTTTATATCAGAAAAGTCAAGATGCTTGGGTGAACCTCATTAGTCAAAATACTGTCCCTTCTGCTTTAAAACGATGGGACTTATTTCAGAGCTGCTGAAGTGTGACTGAGCACACTGATGAGTGCACACAGATGTTTCCAAGCCATCCCATGCTTTCTGCCAGTTCACCCAAATCACCCAGACCATGCTCTGCTGCTATTCACAGCCTCTCAGATGGGAATGACAACAGCTGAATTTGCTGTGCTATACGGAGGCTTCCCTCAGTAGAAACACCCAGTAGAGAGCAAGGTTTTCTGAGGCCACATATTTTATTTAACTTGTGAGTTCAAAGTTAATTTTTGTTTGCTTGTTTTCATGAACACTGAAGACCAGAAGTAAAAACCAGGTACAGACATAGGCACCTCAGCTGCTAAACAATAATGTTTTCTCCATAACTGAATTTGGGTTTTTTTCATTCACTTTTCCTCACTTATTAATTCTGATATATTTTAAAAGCCTGCAGAGGAAATAAATCTAATGAAACCATAATTGATTCTAGGGGCACATCCCTAATGAAAGCTAAGTTAACTTCCAATATTAAGATTATGGCCTGTATGCCAAGCTAGGGCTGAAACAGGTAAGCTTCGTTTTCCATATGAGGAACACAAGCAGAGATGCTCCTGCCCTGACTTTCTTTAACAGTGAGTATCTCCAACTCAAGCCAGAAGCAATAGTATTTCAGCATTTTCATCACTCATGGGCTAAGTTTTCAATTCACCCCCTGCAGGTAGTCACCCAAGCAGGGAGACAAGTTACCCTGGGACTCCTCTTCAGTCCGCAAAGATCAGTGCTTGAGGGGTTGATCCATTTTAGGCAGACTGGCCTGTCTCTCGGAGGAACCATCCCCAGGCAACCAAGCACCCGATTCAAAGTGCCTCAGCAGAATCCCCAACCCTTGACGTGAACGAAGTGACCTGCAGGGATAGTCCTCCTGTGGCAGAGCTGTAACAGGACTCAAGCTGCCTCAGTTCAAAACTGACATCCTTGCCTCCATCATGTAAGCGCTGATTTCTTCTGATTTAACATTGTCTTTTTCACCAGAGCAAGTAAATTTGTATTCATTATAGTAATATGTAAATGCATAGCAAAAATTACAACCCATACATTTATCCCGCTCACGTATGGCTCTTAAAACACCTCCTCAATCAAACGTTTTGTCCAGAATAATCACATGCACCAGAAAAGAAGCCCCAGAGTATCAAGGTCAATTTTAAAGGCTTGAACGGCTTAGAGTCAGACACCTTCAGCCTGATTTGCAGCACCTACTCCTTGCACTGAAACTCATAGGGGCTGTGAATGCCTGGAAGCTCACCAAAATCGAGCCCCAAATGCCTGAAATCAAGCCCCCTAAACTGGAGGTCTTTTTTTAAAACCTGACTGTGTTATGACTTGCCCAAAGTCACAAATCAAATCAGTAGCAGAGTCAGGAACAGAACAAGCCCTTAAGCTACTAAAAGCCACTGTGCTTCCACTTACTAAAGTGAAATCCAAATGTTGTTTACATACTACTTACATTATCTAAAAAATAAAGCGATGCAAAAGCAGATGCACATTCTCAACATCTTTTTCTAATTTTTTTTTTTACAACATTGTTATTATTCAAAAGAATTTAAATAAAAATACTGCCTGCCTTTAGAAACAATATTGCAGAAAGAGCATGTGCAATTTAGCAGGGCTTTCAGAACAAGGGAGCAATAGATACATTGGCAACGCAGCCTGAGCAATAAGCACTGCATGAATTTGGAAAGATAAAATTAGCCAGAGCAATTAATGAAACAGCTCTGCCTTTTATTTGACGACAAAACAAGTTTAAAGGAAGCCTCATCTGGTCTCACGGCTCAGCTCGAGATGACAGCTGCACCGCGGGCCTACGGCAGGCTGCCCAAGGCGCGCCTGGCGTCTGCTGCGGCAACAGGCCTGGGCGAAGGTCGAGCGTGGCACCCCTGGGTGAGGTAAATGCGGGGTGCTTCTGGGCGGGAGGGCTGACTGCCCACAGCAGCGCCGTCCTGCGCCCGGCTCCACGGCCCAC